>NC_134364.1:39884114-39991614 GCF_048569485.1 Anomaloglossus baeobatrachus
ATATATATATATATATATATATATATATATATATATATATTATATATAATATATATATATATATATATATATATATATATATATATATATATATATATATATATATGTAATGTAACGTTTTTACCTCCTTATGACATAGCAATTTTAACATTTTGCTGTCAGGCACTGGAAATGCAAAAATGTGCTTCTTACAATGATTACGGTATATTGAATATATGCAGATTTATTAAGCTCAGCTCAGGTCTCATTCGGTCTAGTCCATTTATCATCTGTCTACATTAAAATTGTGAAAAGTATCATAATAAAAGGCAATACATTGCACACACTCATACTGTTATGTGCTGTGACCCCTTGTTACCTTACCTGCTCAGCTGCTCTCATTTCTTGAAAAGCTCGTTGACCTGTATTTGAATCTTTATTAGTTTTTTGAAGACTAATCATTCTTATAGATTTTCATATCTTACAATTAAATATTCCAGGTAAATGTATTCGGCATTGATGAAGTCACTAAATTACATGTCGAGAGTAGAATAATTTCTTTATTGATAGTGAGTGCTAACTGCACGGACAATTTCATGTAAGGGTAAGAAATGTCATACAGTTATCAGAGTCTGACCAGTTTTAAATTAATGGCACTACGGTAGCTGTGTGGTCACTGCTGAGCATAGTCTTTTACATTAAATTAATCACAATATAACAATAAAGATAAATAAAAGTTTGTGTTTTATGAATTAAGTGGAAAAGTTTAGGTTATCATTTGCTCTTTTATGGGCAATTTATTGTTATATGTTTATTATACCGAACCACCAATTTACGTCTTCTTTTGTGTAAATAGAACAAATTCAAACTTGTCAAGGAAACCAGTTGCCAGAATTTTACTTTTTTTTTTTTTACAAGAAATCTGTCTCCAGATTTTTGTCACCTAATGTGAGACCAGCATAATGTAAAGACAAAGACCCTGACTCCAGCGATGTGTCACTTACTGAGCTGCATAGTGTAGTTTTGATAAAATCACTGTTTTTTTCAGCAGTCCTATTATCCTTAGAGGAAAAGTAAACTTGCTGCCAGGTGGTCAAGCATACTGCGTATAACCCTGTCCCCCCCAATGACCGGCAGATTTCTGTGTACACTGTGCATAGGCAGAAAGCAGCCAATCAGTAGTGAATACTGCTAAATCTGCAGCTGGTTTTCATCTAATTGACAGGAAGCAGCTCAGTAAGTGATACATCCCTCAAATCAGGGTCTCTGCCCTTACATTTTGCAGCTCTCATATGGGTTAGTGAAAACCTGGTGATAGCTTCCCTTTAAGGTATACCGGAAATCACATACATATATTGCATTACATTTAGTTTGGAACATAATTAGAATCTATTAATTTAGATATTTTACTTTACTCATCTTGTGACAATTATGAATAAATAATTTAATTTGTTAGCGACATTTATTCCATATCCAGAATTATTCATCATGATCTTTAAACTGTGTTTTGATATTTATTGTAAAAATAATTAAGTGATTTAATCAATTTAATGAGGTCCTGTCTTCATTAAGTCTCTGTGCTCATTGCAAGAGCAATACGTTATAAAAAAAATACAGGAATGATGAACCCAACTTGAGCTTGTTCCTACAAAAATAGAAGACATGGGGAGAAAATTAACATTTGTAAAATGTATCCAAGAATGTTCAGTTATGGAATACATGGAATGTGCCAAACTGCAAACTGACAATGTGGGCCATTTCTTCTTCTGTTTATTTATAGTTTTCATCTTTGAGATTGAAGAATTTTCTGGTTTTGGTGAACCTCTGTCCTCCGGCTCCAGTTTATTTTTTAAAATATATTCTGCTTTACTCACCCTTCCCAGGTCCAGCACAGAGTCTCCTCCTCTCCATATGTGGTGCCTCTGCGGCTCCAGTCGCCAGAGAGTACTGAGCCTTATTTGAGGTGCGGTATTCGCCTCGGGTAAGGAGGGGGTCAATCATCGGTGTTCCACATTCACACTTTACATACAGCTTAGGAGCCTTCTCACTGGGGAGCTGGACTAGGGTAGGCAGGGGGGGTTGGCCAACATGAAGCTTGGGACTTCCCGGTCACTAGGACAACCATCTGGGGGGCGGGTTCCACTTGGGGTAGAAGTAGGAGCAACTTAACACAATCTTCAGTCAGTCTACTCGAGACTTCAGTTCAGGTGACACGACACCATCACCTTCTTCCTTTTTCTTCTTTCACATCACAGCGGAATTGAAGTGCTTGAAAAATCCTTCAAATCCAAAAAACGTGGCACTGATCCCCAAATGTATTATATCAGAAGAATTTTTATTCGGCTACTATAAAATATTACATAAAATATTACAACACGTTTCGGCTAAAAATCTTAAAAAAAGGTAGCCTTCTTCAGGTAAAATAACATGACAGTTGCTCTCTCAGACCTCGACTTTGAATAAGACAGTTCTAGAAACTAATTAGTACAAGGAGAAACACTTGAATGACTCCACCTCTTTCCTCAACTAGTTTCATATATCTCCAAACAATCCATACCTGGAGGTTCTCAGGTGCAAAAAAAGTTGTTGTTTTTTTTTTAATGTATTTAAACCTCTCGGTCGCTATCTATCAAATAAAAATATAAAAATATAAATAAACCAGATATAAAATTTCCCCATTTTCACATCTATAAAATTACAATCAGCAGAAAGCATTTGCCTTGTAGTCCTTTATGTCTGTATGTGGACATCATACTTTCACCAACACATCATTTAGACCATTTGGATACAGACAATTAAGTTTATATATCCAAAAGGATTCTTTTCTACTGAGAACTGCCATGCGATTATTTACTTCCTCTGAGACAAGCTCCACTGGAGTAACTTTCACCTTAAATTTTCTGTTGTGTCTCAAGAGCAGGTGCCTAGATAAGCTGTGTTTGAGAAATCCATTCTTGGTATTATGCCGGTGTCCATTCATACATGACCGCACTGTTTGTGTAGTACGGCCCACATATTGAAGACCACAATCACAACTTATTACATAAATGACAAAGTCACTATTGCATGTCAGATGTTCTCTTATTCTCATCTCCTCACCTGTACTATTGGACACTACTGTTTTAGCTCCATGATTTAAGATCTCACAGCTGCAGGATTTTTTTGACCCGCATTTAAAAACTCCACTATTCAGTTTTTTATTATTTTTATCCGCAGGCATTTTTTTTTTAAATTTATGTTCAAAATCCTTACTTTTTTCCTGGGATGGGAGTTTCTGAATTTTACTAGGGGCTATAATATTTTTGATAGTTTTCCCCCTCCTAAATGTGATTCCTGGAGTTGCAGGTAGTAATTATTTCAAAAATGGGTTATTTTTCAGCAAATACCAATATTTATTAAGGACTCTTCTAATCAGCTCATTCCCACTATTAAAGGTGGTAATAAAATTAAATTTCCACATGTTTTTTCTTTCCAACCATATCTGATTTATTCACCATCTTTTTTTCTATCATTTTATTTAAACACTCCTCTTGTGTCTTTCCCAGATGTAACTCATAGGCTATTTGTACTAGTTCCGTAGGGTATTTTTTATCTTTAAACCTGTTGATCAAAATTTTTGATTGAACTTTATAATCTTTTTGTTCTGAACAAATTTTCCTTATACAGAGGAATTGACTATATGGTATGTTTTTTTTCCACTTTGAATAGTGGGCACTACGAAAATCAAGGTAACCATTAGTGTCATCTTTCTTGAAGTGTGTTTTTGTCACTATATTCTTCTGTTCGTGACTAATCTCCAAATCTAAATATACTATTTTTTCTTTATTAATATGTGACACAAAACATAACCCCCAGTCATTTTTATTGAGTGACTCCACAAAAAAACATGTTTTTTTTCGGGCCCTTTCCAGATGATTATTAAATCATCGATGAAACGATTGTACAATTGGATTTCATTCATATATTGTGGCCCCTGCAGTGGCGAAGATGACTCAAACCACCCCATGAATAAGTTTACGAGACTTGGGGTGACCGTCGTCCCCATTGCGGTGCCAAGTCGCTGAAGGTATAGTTTCCCCTAAACTTCAAATAGATTATGTTTTAAAATGAAGTTCAGACCTTCCAGCAAGACGTTTTTTTGCAGTAAAGGTATATGATTAAGCTGAGAGAGGTAATGATCTACTGCCTTCAAACCTAATGCATGATCTATATTGGAATAGAGTGCATTAACGTCCATGGTAATAAAGAGACAATCTTCCTGCCATTCAATATTTTTTAGTTCCTCTATTAAATGTGTTGAATCACGGAGATAAGAAGGTAAAGTTTTCACCACATCTTGTAAAAAAAGATCAATATAGTGGGATAAAGGACTCGTCAATGAGCCTATCCCTGATATGATCGGACGACCTGGTGGAGTTAGGGGATGCTTGTGGATTTTTGGAAGATGGTAAAATAATGCCCCAGACGGAGCTGTATTGGTTAGGAATCTTTTTTCTTTTTTATTTAATATATTATTTTCAAAAGCTTCATCGATTAAATGATGGTATTCCACTATAAAATCACTTGTTGGATCTATCAAAATTTTCTCATAATATTTCTCATCTGCCAGAATCCTGTAAGCTTCTTCTAGATAATCACGTCTTTCCTGAATAACCACTCCCCCCTCCTTTATCCGCTTGTCTGATCACTATATTTACGTTTTCTCTCAAACCATCAAGAGCTTTTTTTCCTCATGGAATGGAATGTTGTCTTTATTTTTTCCCTTGTTGTAAGCAAAGTGTTTTCAACTTTTTTTATTATACTTATCTTCCAGTTTTTTATCTTTATTTAAATCTCTGAATTCATCTGCAACCATTGAAAAAAAAGTTTCAATATTACTACCCTTACGGTGGATGGGGTAAAAGGAAGATTTAGGTTGAACCTCCATATGAATAAATTCTGTGTCAGGGTCTTTATCAGATGCCATCTGGATTACTGGTGTTCCTACATTTCTTTCTTTTATTGCAAAAAGACGTTCTAATGTTATTTTCCGTATAAACTTGTTTAAATCCAAATATAGATCAAAAGCATTCATATCCTGTGTTGGGCAAAAATTGAGTCCTCTACTTAATACTTCAATTTCTGATGATGACAAAATGTGTTTGGATAAGTTGAAAATTTTTACAGTAGATTTTCCTTCTGCAGTTTTTTCCTCCTCTCCATTTTTTCCTTTTTTACTTTTATGTTTTGTTGTTCTATTTCTTTTTCCTATAGTCCCCCTAACTCTTGATCCTCTGATCCTCCCTTCCTTTTTTTGGATGCCTCCATGGGAATCCGCATAAAATACTTTGTGATTGAATTTTGTTGAGGAGGGGGTAATGCCTGTGCTATTTGAGAACAGCTCACTATCGGTGGTATTATTTGTTCTGTCTTTTGGAGTCCAGTGGGGCCAATCTCTAACAAAGAAACATGTGATATGGCGGACGAAGGTGATGGTGTTGGTGCCTGAATTACTGTAGTGAACATTGCAGATGTTTCTGAGATGTCATGTATTGTAAGTTCACTTATATTTACACCCAATGAAGTACAATGTTCATTATCAGTTATTTCCTGAATGAGTGGAGGTAAACCTGGATGTGGGGGAGGAAGACCCGATGAACTACCCCCAATATCGTCTTGTGAAGTATCAGCATCTATATTTACTATAGTGTGGGAATTACTCTCTCAACAAAATTCAATCACAAAGTATTTTATACGGATTCCCATGGAGGCATCCAAAAAAAGGAAAGGAGGGCCAGAGGATCATGAGGTAGGGGGACTATAGGAAAAAGAAATAGAACAACAAAATATAAAAGTAAAAAAGGAAAAAATGGAGAGGAGGAAAAAACTGCAGAAGGAAAATCTACTGTAAAAATGTTCAGCTTATCCAAACACATTTTGTCATCATCAGAAATTGAAGTATTAAGTAGAGGACTCAATTTTTTCCCAACACAGGATATGAATGCTTTTGATCTATATTTGGATTTAAACAAGTTTATACGGAAAATAACATTAGCACGTCATTTTCAATAAAAGAAAGAAATGTAGGAACACCAGTAATCCAGATGGCATCTGATAAAGACCCTGACACAGAATTTATTCATTTGGAGGTTCAACCTAAATCTTCCTTTTACCCCATCCACCATAAGGGTAGTAATATTGAAACTTTTTTTTCAATGGTTGCAGATGAATTCAGAGATTTAAATAAAGATAAAAACCTGGAAGATAAGTATAATAAAAAAAGTAGAAAAAACTTTGCTTACAACAAGGGAAAAAATAAAGACAACATTCTATGAGAAAAAAGCTCTTGATGGTTTGAGAGAAAACGTAAATATAGTGATCAGACAAGCGGATAAAGGAGGGGGAGTGGTTATTCAGGAAAGACGTGATTATCTAGAAGAAGCTTACAGGATTCTGGCAGATGAGAAATATTATGAGAAAATTTTGATAGATCCAACAAGTGATTTTATAGTGGAATACCATCATTTAATCAATGAAGCTTTTGAAAATAATTATATTAAAGAAAAAAGATTCCTAACCAATACAGCTCCTTCTGGGGCATTTTTTACCATCTTCCCAAAATCCACAAGGATCCCCTAACTCCACCAGGTCGTCCGATCATATCAGGGATAGGCTCATTGACGAGTCCTTTATCCCACTATATTGATCTTTTTTTACAAGATGTGGTGAAAACTTTACCTTCTTATCTCCGTGATTCAACACATCTAATAGAGGAACTAAAAATATTGAATGGCATGAAGATTGTCTCTTTATTACCATGGACGTTAATGCACTCTATTCCAATATAGATCATGCATTAGGTTTGAAGGCAGTAGATTATTACCTCTCTCAGCTTAATCATATACCTTTACTGCAAAAAAACTTCTTGCTGGAAGGTCTGAACTTCATTTTAAAACATAATCTGTTTGAATTTTAGGGGGATCTGTACCTTCAGCGACTTGGCACCGCAATGGGGACGACGGTCGCCCCAAGTCTCGCAAAGTTATTCATTGGGTGGTTTGAGTCATCTTCGCCACTGCAGGGGCCACAATATATGAATAAAATCCAATTGTACAAACGTTTAATCGATGATTTAATAATCATCTGGAAAGGGCCCGAAAAAAAAGCACTTTTTTTTGTGGAGTCACTCAATACAAATGACTGGGGGATACGTTTTGTGTCACATATTAATAAAGAAAAAATAGTATATTTAGATTTGGAGATTAGTCACGAACAGAAGAATATAGTGACAAAAACACACTTCAAGAAAGTTGACACTAATGATTACCTTGATTTTCGTAGTGCCCACTATTCAAAGTGGAAAAAAAACATACCATATAGTCAATTCCTCCGTAAAATAAAAAATTGTTCAGAACAAAAAGATTATAAAGTTCAATCAAAAATTTTGATCAACAGGTTTAAAGATAAAAAATACCCTAAGGAACTAGTACAAACAGCCTATGAGCTAAATCTGGAAAAAAACACAAGAGGAGTGTTTAAATAAAATGATAGAAAAAAAGATGGTGTATAAATCAGATATGGTTGGAAAGAAAAACATGTGGAAATTTAATTTTATTACCACGTTTAATAGAGGGAATGAGCTGATTAGAAGAGTCCTTAATAAATATTGGTATTTGCTGAAAAATGACCCATTTTTGAAAAAATTACTACCTGCAACTCCAGGAATCACATTTAGGAGAGGGCAAAGTATCAAAAATATTATAGCCCCTAGAAAAATGTGGAAACTCCCATCCCAGGAAAAAAAGTAAGGATTTTGAACATAAATTTAAAAAAAAAATGCCTGCGGATAAAAATAATAAAAAACTGAATAGTGGAGTTTTTAAATGCGGGTCAAAAAAATGCTGCAGCTGTGAGATCTTAAATCATGGAGTTAAAACAATAGTGTCCAATAGTACAGGTGAGGGAGATGAGAATAAGAGAACATCTGACATGCAATAGTGACTTTGTCATTTATGTAATAAGTTGTGATTGTGGTCTTCAATATGTGGGCCGTACTACACAAACAGTGCGGTCACGTATGAATGGACACCGGCATAATACTGGATTTCTTAATTTCATAATGGATTTCTCAAACACAGCTTATCTAGGCACCTGCTCTTGAGACACAACAGAAAATTTAAGGTGAAAGTTACTCCAGTGGCGTGTGTGTCAGAGGAAGTAAATAATCGCATGGCAGTTCTCAGTAGAAAAGAATCCTTTTGGATATATAAACTTAATTGTCTGTAGCCAAATGGTCTAAAATTTAGAAAGTATGATGTCCACATACAGACATAAATGACTACAAGGCAAATGCTTTCTGCTGATTGTAATTTTATAGATGTGAAAATGGGGACATTTTATATCTGGTTTATTTATATTTTTATATTTTTATTTGATAGATCGCGACCAAGAGGTTTAAATACATTAAAAAAAAAAAAAACTTTTTTTGCACCTGAGAACCTCTAGGTATGGATTGTTAGGAGATATATGAAACTAGTTGAGGAAAGAGGTGGAGTCATTCAAGTGTTTCTCCTTGTACTAATTAGTTTCTAGCAATGTCTTATTCAAAGTCGAGGTCTGAGAGATCAACTGTCATGTTATTTTACCTGAAGAAGGCTACCTTTTTTTAAGATTTTTAGCCGAAACACGTTGTAATATTTTATGTAATATTTTATACTGGCCGAATAAAAATTCTTCTGATATAATACATTTGGAGATCAGCGCCACATTTTTTGGATTTGAAGGATTTTTCAAGCACTTCAATTTACTGGTTTCCTGTGGAGGTGATTCCACAGGGTATCAAATCCTAGTGAGCAGCAGATCAGCACAGAGATTGTGGAGATTGATCCTAAAGGGATCTATGGGTTTGACCTAACTTGAAACAAGGTGAGTGCAATTTATGCACATTTCTTAATCATTTTTTATGCTTTTGAACTACTACATTTGGAGTGGCGCCGCATGTGTCCCTTTTTATTTTAAACCCCTTAAGGTTTACCCTCTTATTCACATCACAGCGGGTGACCGGTACTACCCGGCGCGTGCTATAACAGTGAGTAAAACAACCTGGAACCATAGCAGCTGACTCGGACTCTTATTATCGGCGCCATCGCCCCGCGCCCCGACGCCAACGGCCCCCGCCACCACTACTAAACCCTCATCCTCCCCGGGGCCCGCTCCACCTGTGGGGAGCGATACCATCTTTGCTGCTACTACCATCCGCCCCGGAAGACAGCGACAGCAGCGGTGGCTAATCCCTGTCCGCATACCACAGGTGGCATCACGACAACAACCCATATCGAGGTAACCCGGTAACGAGTAACAGGTACAAGACCAGACCTGAATGCCCTGCCACATGTACAGTATCTATTATTGTCTGCAGTGCTAATATCACGTCAACAGTGCAACAGCTAATAGATGAGCTCAGCGTTCCGTGCTGTCAAATTGGGCAAAGCTGCTGAGCTCAGTTATTGGCTGTAGTCAGCACTTCAGACAATAACACACACCAGGAGGAATGTCCGAGGCTCAACACTTAATCCAGGGAGGATGAGTCTTGTAGTTTTTGTTTATTAAAACAAACTGCAGCCTGGTGACAGAGGTTTTCTGAAACCAAAAGAAACCCTTTAATGATACTTTTAAAATGTCAAGAGTATTATTTTGCACGGAAGAATTAGTCTCTAAAGGCCGCTTTACATGCTGCGATATCGGTACCGATATCGCTAGCGTACGTAGCTGCCCCCATCCTTTGTGGGACACAGCCAAATCGCTGCCCGTGGCGCACAAAATCGCGCGGACCCGTCACACTACTTACTTGCCTAGCGACGTCGCTGTGACCGGCGAACCGCCTCCTTTCTAAGGGGGAGATCCGTTCGGCGTCACAGCGACGTCACTAAGCGGCCGCCCAATCAAAGCAGAGGGGTGGAGATGAGCGGAACGTAACATCCCGCCAACGTTCTTCCTTACGCATTGTTGGCGGCCGCAGGTAAGGTGAGGTTCCTCGTTCCTGGAGTGTCACACATAGCGATGTGTGCTGCCGCAGGAACGACGAACTACATTGTCCAAGCAGCAGCAACGATAATCGAGATTAGGGAGGGATGTCACCGATGAGCGATTTTGAACGTATTTGCGAAGATTCAAAATTGCTCATAGGTGTCACACACAAAGACATCGCTAAAGCGGCCAGATGTGCGTCACAAATTCCGTGACCCCAACAAGATCGCTTTAACGATGTCGTAGCATGTAAAGCGGCCTTAAGACTCAAGTCCTGGGCAGCAACTTATATCTCCTCTAAACATTTAGGCTGTGTGCGCACGTCTCTGCGTTCTATTCCGCAGCGTATAAGTCACTGCCTGTGCGTTTCAAAACGCAGCCGAAAAGCTGCTGTCAAGTCCCCACCGGAGTCCGCTCCTGCGACTTCTGCTCCGATCGCCAGACGACGCCATGTTCCCACCATGGATAGTGCTGGTGATGGGAGAGGAGTCGGTGCCCGTGACTCTGCGAAGCACAGGCTCCGCTCATCCACTAGGCTGGGTTTCCCTGGAACCTGCAGTACCCCTGGCTGACTGTAGGTGGTGTGTGTCTTCCAGCTGAAGTTGCCAACATTCACCTGCAGCCAATGGGAAGACACCACACTCTTCTTATCCTGTCACATGACCACTGCCAGAGATAGTTCTGTACTCCTGGGTCATGTGCTGTTTGTATTTTGATTCCTGTGCGCTGACCTTTGCTTGTTGTTTGACTACCCTCCTGCCTGTCATTTTTGTACCTTGCTGCCAGTTCCGGATTTGACCTCTGCTTTGTCTCCTCACTACGCCCTTGCCTGCCGATTCTGTTCCTGTTTAGCATCTCCTGGTTTTTGACCCTGCCTGACGACCATGGACTACAGCCTACCACAGGTGGTGATCTCTGGGGCTCTGTGTAATTCCAAATCCCTGTATAGGGGTTAAAGGCTTGCAGAGTTCTTGGGGTCCTGCTTTGTGAGCGGTTTTTCTCTAGACTCCTCTTACAGCCAGTCTGTGGCTCCAATCAGGCATTACAGCTGCGCTTTGAAAGCACTGTGCATGTGGAATTCATGCGTTCTGGATGCTTGCTCTTCCATAGACAGAGTGGGAAAAGCATCCAGAACGCAGAAAAGAAGTGATATGTTGCTTTTTAGAACGCAGTGTTTTGGCAAAATATTTCAGCAGCCGAAACGCTGCGTTTTAAAACGCTACGTGCGGATGGAATTTGCACAATCTTCATAGTTTGTGCTGGGGACGCAGGACGCATGCTTTTACGCTGCTGTGCAGAATGCAGCGTAAAAGCACGAAAAAAGCACACGTTGGCACACAGCCTTATGCAAGCTTTTGAAACGAGACCATTTTATGGATTATTTTCCCTGTCTAAACTGACTAGGAGTTTTCCAAAAAGGTCTTGGTTGGTGATGTGCTGTCTTGCTTGAACCATGATAGTGTTTAAAGGGGTCTTTTTCTATTACTGAAAACATACTTTGAAAATGTCGCTGGGATTATGGGTCATACATGACTTGTTCAAGGCAGGTTCCTGGTATTGATAAGTGAACCTTTGGAAGTTCGCTTTGTCAGGTACATTCGAACCTTAAAAAACTTATGTTTTTGACCCCAACTTGATCCGAACTTCAATGGAAGTCTGTAATTGAGCATTTCATGGCTCCACCCACATACTGCCAGCCATAAGTAGAACATTTCTGAGGGAGTGTGAGCGGGTTTATTAAAAAAACAAACCCTCAAACTGTATTTTTTGTTGTGTTCGCTCATCTCTAGTCCCTAGTGACTTCTACCAGCCCCAAACTCCAAGACTGGCCGGTTTCCCCCTATGTGTGTGTATAGGGAGAGGGCTGTCAGTCTAGGAAAGTAGGTCAAAAAGTCGCCAAGAGTACAAGTATAACCAGCTGCCTAGATGCGGCACTATGGACGTATGTGGTGTCCACCGCTTGTAATAGGTGCCCATTACAAGCGGTGACACCGTGTACGTCCATAGTGCCGCATCCATGCAGCTTCGCACTGGCAGCAGGTTCTAACTGAGGAAGGTCTGAACTTAGACCAAATCGTCTTATTTCCTGAACTGGCCACTGTTTAAATAGAATAAAATAAAACTTGAATTTTGTCACAATTTTGGAGTGCCTGGTTATACTTGTACTCTGGCTACGGGTTTGGACCGTACCAGTGCACCCAAGCATAGCCAGAAGTGCCATGTTTTGTACAATGGAAAGTCGCCAAGGACTTGCCTCTTGGACTAATCATCCAAGACATATGGTCCTAGGCCAGCTTTTTACAGTAGGCTTTCTTATGAATCTTCTGTCTGATTCACTTTAACGTCCTCAGATTAGAAAGTAATAACAAGCAAACATCATGCCACTCTCTTCTTGTGTCTGTTACTGAAGCTTAGTTGTATTAAGTTGAATGAATATGAAGTGCATTGACAGCTACAAATGTCAAAAAACTGACCAACACCTCCAAACAAAATAAGACAAGTGTGAACAGGTGCAAGATGTTGCGACTTTTCAATAGAACCAAGAAAATACAGCTGCACTCTGTGAAAAACTATAGTATAGAAACAATGAATATATGAAATTAGAAATATATTACTGCTATAGAAATATGTTAAGAAATGAAGGTACTTAGCGCATAAATTGGACAATTCATGAGAACCCAACAGCTTCAATGAGTGGTACGCCTTGGCGTGACTGTTGGGCTCTCATGAATTGGCCAATTTGTGCGCTAAGTACCTTCATTTCTTAACATAGTTTCTATAGCAGTAATGTAGTTCCAATTTCATATATTCATTGTTTGTATATTATAGCATTTCAAAGAGCAGCTGTGTTTTCTTGGCTGTATTGAGAGGTAGCAGGCTTGTAGAAACGGTGACCATGACTAAGCTTCAACTCTACTGTATCTGTCACATGGTGGACAATGAAAACAACCTTTTATTAAACAATGATAAATGAGTTCTGATGGGAAAGGCACAAACTAGGTACTATGTATGAGGATTTAGGTTGTTACTTGTCATTGGATGTACACTTTATACGTGTATGCATTTGCTTATACGGGCGTCACACGGGCCGATAAATCGTGCAATCGCATGAGCGATCGCACCCGCCCCCGTTGTTTGTGCGTCACGGGCAATTAGTTGCCCGTGGCGCACAAAGTCGTTAACCCCCCGTCACACTTACTTACCTCCCGGGCGACGTCGCTGTGGGCGGCGGACATCCTCTTCCTGAAGGGGGAGGGACGTTCGGCGTCACAGCGACGTCACACGGCGGCCGGCCAATAAAAGCAGAGGGGCGGAGATGAGCGGGACATAAACATCCCGCCTACCTCCTTCCTTCCGCATTGCCGGCGGGACACAGGTAAGCTGTGTTCGTTGCTCCCGGGGTGTCACACGGAGCGATGTGTGCTGCCACGGGAGCGACGAACAACCGGAGCACAGAAGGAGGGACGAAATTATGAAAATGAACGACGTGTCAACGATGAACGATAATGTGAGTATTTCTGCTCGTTCATAGGTGTCACACGGTACGATATCTCTGACGATGCCGGATGTGCGTCACTAACGACGTGACCCCGACGACATATCGCCAGATATATCGTACCGTGTGACGCCCGCATTAGTATCTAGTTTCAGAATTATTTCTTACATTTTTCAAATGCTTTAACAATAACAAAAACTGAATGAATATACTGTTCCTACTCCATACTTAAACGAAGGCTATTGTCAATCAACTAGCAACATAGGTATTTTTAGGGATTGTATCATCTAATATATAAAGCTGAATGTGTGTATGTGTGTGTGTATGTCCAGGATTAGCTACAGCCACAAAATTTTGCACACTCACACTTCTGGACCCCGAGAGCGTCATAGGCTATGTTTTGAGGGGACATTTTAACCCCGCGCTTTACAGTTATTCACCAAAAAACCTGCCTCCATTAAAGCGAATGGAGCTGGGAGCCAGAATGCAGCCAGAAGTTCAGAAGAATGCGCAGCCACGCCCTTATATGGAATGTTGGCATGTCACAATGCAGCCAGGGAAAGAGACAGACGCAGACAGGGAAAGAGGCAGACACAGACAGGCTAAGAAACAGACATAGACAGGGTAAGAGATAGACACAAAGAGACAGACACAGACAAAGAGACAGACTGACAGAGAAAGAGAGAGACAGGTAAAGAGAGGGAAAGAGAGAGACAGGTAAAGAGACAGACACAGACTAAGAGACAGAAACAGACACAGGGAAACAGACAGACAGGGAAAGAGCCAGACAGGGTAAGAGACAGACAAAGACAGGTAAAGAGACAGACAAAGAGACAGACACAGGGAAAGAGACACAGGGAAGGAGACAGAGGGAAAGCGACAGATAGGGAAAGAGACAGACAGGGAAAGTGACAGAGATAGACAGACAGGGAAAGAGATTGAGACAGACGGAGAAAGAGACAGTCAGAGACAGACAGGGAAAGAGATAGAGAGAGACAGAGAAATATATACAGAGGGAGAGACAGAGAATGGGAGAGAAACAGAGAAACAGTTACTATCCCGGCCAGCAGCGGGTGCTATGTTGTGAGGCGAAATTTTAACCCCACGCGTTCCAATTTACCAATCAATTTTGCCCCTATCTACATAATGGGGAAAAAGTGAAACGAAAAGTGTTGGGGGCAAATTGACAGCTGCCAGTATGTACCGTACAGTTGCTAATGTGGGGCCCCGACATGGATACTCACCCCACTCAGGAATATGAACACACACACAAAATGCGCCACACACTACCACGTACTTGAACACATATACCACCCTCAGCACACATTTCACCTCACATACACCAACCTCGCCACATAATCGCCCTAAAACACACCTATTTGTTTTGTGGTTTTTGTGTGCAGAATACATTATTGTTAATACATTCTATTTTGTTAACAGCAGTTATTAACCCGGGCGAAGCCGGGTAGTAAAGCTAGTTATATACCTTAAATGAATTATCCAGGCACGAGATATTTATGCACTGTCCTGCAGATAGGTCATCAATGCCAGGTCTGAAACCAGGTACAACCAGTGGGCAGCTATGACAAGCGCCGGCAGCAGCAGGATGTAAATACGTTGAAAGAAGCCGCAATGCGCAGTTCTATTCAATGTGTAGTGGTCACTGTTGAGTACTGCAGAACAACCTTTATTCAAGAGATTAGCAGATATCCAGGATCTGTCTTCTTTTTCTTCTTCATTTTTTTAGATAGAGCTAACATATTCCACATCAGCAAAACTGTCCTCATTGGGGCTCACAATATAAATTCCCTATCAGGATGTCTTTTGAGTGTGGGAGGAAACCCACGCAAACACAGGGAGAACATACAAACTCCTTGCAGATGTTGTCCTTGGTGGGATTTGAACCCAGGATCCCAGGGCTGCTAGATGGCAGTACTAACCAATGAGCCAACGTGCCGCCCACTGTACAGTGCTAAGCACTGGGCCACCATGCCACTCGCCGTACCCAGCAGAGAACTGCATGTTGCAGCTCCATTCAATGTGTTTACATCTGGCCTCCATCGGATTTCATACCAGATGGTCAGTGGGGGTACCTGATGTTGTTCCCCCACCAATCTGATATTGATAAACTATCTAGAAAAAAAGGTCATCAATATTCTGTGACTAGACAATGCCCTTAAGACATCCTAATAAATCTGATTAATTATTTTATTTACTTGGCTTTTTAAGATTCTAGTTAAGTATTTAAAAAGTAGTTGTTTTGTATATAAAACCCTTAGCTTGTATAGCCTTTATAATATGTTATTTCACTATAGTATCGTACATTTTAAATTCAAGTAGCGTTGAGATGTAAGATCTAAGAGTTGCATCCGTTGACCTGAAAGATCTTGTACTTTACCGTTCTATAAAAAAAATAAAAATTCCTGCAGCTTCTACTTCCTGACTCCCATAAGACTTTATATGTAAGTAAGGAGGAAGAAACCTGCTGAGCCTTGCTTTGATTGAACGCTTATTGTGCTGTCCTTGGCAGCCAAATAAAAGAGATATTCTTAGTAACAAACAATGCAAAGAGAGAAGAGATGGGGATGGAGATTTCATACATTATGAGTATAATACATCAATACATTTAGAGAGATTACAATTATATATTCCTCTTTATATTATGGTATTTTGCATTTTCTTTTTTCTCATTTTCATGTCAGTAACATTACTGATTTGCATAATTTGAAAGGTACCTACAGCTAAATTAGATATAGAATTTTTTTAAAAAAAATCTGTATTTAAAGGGCTATTTCCAAGACAAGCAACTTTCCAATTTACTGTTTATTAAAATCTCCTCTCTTTCCCCTCATTATTATTATTTTTTATTTATTGCTTGTTGCTTAAGTTACCAGCCACTGCTAATGTCTAACAGAGGTGGCTGAACATAAACAATGCACACCATTTTAATATTGCTGCACTCCTTAGGTACTGAACAGGCAAAGCTGCCTCACATGGTGGCGTCCGAGAGTACACACTTTAGACAAATAGTTCAAAGATGATCCTTTCAATTTGTAAACCGGGAATCTGAGGAGCAGTAATAGACATAAATGCATCTGTAATAAAGGGTTTCACTTTTTATTAGCAAGGAACCACAGTCACTGCTGTCAGTCTGGAAAACTATAAATTTGTCCTCTAAACTTTAGGGCAATAGGTTATTTTACTGTTTGACCATTACTGGGCTGTAAAACCTTCTTATCTTTTAGGTAAACCATTATCAACTGCATTCTTGTGGCGCTATAATTGAATAATTAGCTATGCAAAAGGGTACAGGCACTGAGTAATATTACTTATAAAATATTACTCAATATTACTTAACTACCGGTATAAAGTTCTTTGTAACAAAATAACTGGTGTTTTTTCCTTTACAGATTGTTGCAATCTACAATTTAGTGTTGTAGGAAATGTCACAAACCACTTTTACGCAAATAATTATTTGAGTGTTGTTGAAATGACAAGTACAGTATAGAGTTGTCACGAGGTGACTGCTAAGATAGTGGGGGACAGGGGCTCATAACCATTCCCTCAGTCTAAGGGACCCTAGGCTATCCCTAACCTCAGGTTTACTCCTGATGGAGCAGATGCCTGAGTCCCGTTCCTGACTATGCTCCAGACCAGTGCTAATCTGATACTCCCACCAGAGAAGGACGGGGCAGGAGTGTGATGGAAAACCGATAGACAGACAAGGGAAAACCAAAACTCTGACACACTGCACATACACAGGAATAGAGAGACTCCGGAGTAAAGCAAGAGCAGGAAGGTAACAACAAAAAGGCAACAAGGGTTAACTCCACAACCGCACTCAGCAACAAGTTGAATGACCATCAGTTAGTCTGGATCACAACACTTCACCAGAATAACTAAGATAAACTATAACTGGCATAGGTTGAAGGATCTAGCCAGCATAAATAGGAAAGGAGCAAATGTAATTGGGTTCCCCAAAGTATGTGATCAAAAGAGACTAACAAGCAGACTAACAGAGATTTAACTCTTTTAACTCTTGCTAGTTTACCTATGAATTACCAATCTGCAAGTCGACACCTGCGTTGATAACAGACACCAGAGAAGTTATCAGACTGAGTGTAAGAATCTGTAGTCTGAACAGAACCCAATACTACCATGACAGTCAACAAAGTTTGTAAAAATGTTCGTGTGACAACAGTACAGATGAACATTGAGAAAAGGGGAAGAAATAGTTTGAGATACTAGGCACCTTTGGTTACAGGGATGTTCCGGTAAATTATGAATTAGTGCTTAAAGTCCTTAGACTGCTAATAAATAAATAAATATATAAATAATTCTCCGTCTCAAAATTCTCTGCAGATGTCATTCAGGTGCTTATCTACACATTGCAAATTACTAGCGTTGCAGTCTCAGCCAATAACTGACTGAGGTGGGTCACTGCTGCAGCCAGTCAATGGTTGAGGTAATTTTGGGATGGAACCATATGGTGGTCATTGCTGCACTTTTTTAGGATTCTACTCTTCCTAGAAAGAATCCAAAGACATTTGTTGGTATAAAAGGGCTCTTTTGAAGTTATAGGTGTCACTTATTTTGATTCTGTTCTGTTTATATCGAGCCATAATACAGTTTTGTACATTACATGAGCCTAAGAAGTAAGGAGTGGGATCTCTGAGGGTGCAAATAGAGACAAAGAAAATAGTTATATTGTGATTTATGTAATATTTTCATTTCAGGTCCTTGTTCATTAATAACAATACTCTGTTATTCTTTTAGGAGCTGATATTGTCCAGTGGCTAATTAAGAACCTCAACATTGAAGACCCAGGTAAAGATTTTTTTTCTAGAATGTATTTTCTTTTGTCCTTTTTTTGTTATATATGTTACCGGCAATGTGTAAAAACAGGCATTCTTTAGAATACCTAGGCAATGTATACAATGCCGGAAATGGGTCAGCAAAGTATGAAATACATCAGCTGTTCATACATTTCCTAGTCCTTCTATAGAATACCTAAATGACAAACAGGCAGAGTGTAGAATACTACAGGGGTGGTCTGTCCAAAAGTAGGCAGTCCTGTTGTTCATTTAGGATTTCGTCTTTCATTAGTTTTTTGACTGTTTGTTACTTCTTTCATTAGTTTTTTGACTGTTTGTTACTATAGACTTTTCGAATCTGGGCATTATATCAGACTTTGCCTGAGCAATTCTTATCATTCTTTATAATACCTAGGGAATTTAGGGAACAGCGCAGATATTTCATACCTTGCCTGAAAATGACAGGGATTGTATACATTGCCTAGATATTCTATAGAATGCCGGGTTTTCATACATTGCCTGTAACATATACATTTCAGCTTTTCTTTCCCTACAGTTTTGTATACTTTTTTTTTTATTTTGAAACTAGAATATAAATGGGTTGTTGGTTATGAGTGATTTCACACAGGTTATGAGCAAGAGATTGTTTGTCACAGTACAAAGAGACCAGCAGCTACTGTCTTGCTTTAGTCAGAAAGCAGCTGATTGAGCTGAAATGAAAGTTTATCAATGACGACAAAATTTGATGCATATAAAGAGGAAATTATCTGGTGCAACAAGCATCGCTCCTCGGGGAACCCTAACGGTTCAGGAAAGGAGTCATCCTGATTGACTATATCAAGCAGTGGTTCCCTCAAGCACTAAATGAGTTGAACTGTCCCCGAGGACAGCAGGATGTACTGCTGCGTGCACTCTTTACCAGCTGGTTTAATTATCTTCCATGGAAAATGTTAATTTTAAAAATATTTTCGACATTCAACAAATAATTTGTGTGATTATTAGCTGTCAGGTGTTACTCATCTTAGGTTTTTCTGTTTGCTCTACCTGGTTCTTTAATTTTCACTGCTAGGTTATTCTAAAAATACCCTACTCTGCTGGTCTCTTTCTATTTTTGACACGCGCTTCATTTCTCATGAAGTGGACAATTAAAGGCAATCTGTCACCAGGTTTTTGTTACCCCATCTGAGAGCAGTATGATGTAATAATAATTTTTCATTTATATAGCGCTATTAAATGTAGTGGCAGAGACGCTGATTCCAGCAATGTTTCACTTACTGAGCTGCTTAGCACAGCTTTCATAAAATCACTGTTTTCTCTTCTACAGATCTAGCAGTTCTCTAAATGTTCAGCTATGCATAACTTCGCCCATGTTACTGATTGCTGGTAGGAGTAAAAAATGTCACTGTATTTTTCAGATTATAAGACGCACATTTCCTCCTAAAATTTTGGGAGGAAAATGAGTGGTATGTCTTCTAGTCCGAATGTAGCTTACTGGGGGGGGGCGATGGAGTGGGATCACAGGAGGCAGGGGAGATGCTCCGGGCGGTGAGGCAGGGGCCACCATTCTGAAAATGTCGGCAGTGCGGGATTCAAATAATGGTATGGAGTCGGCACATGTGCAGATTGAGTTCTCGACTCAAGATCTCCTCTGCACATTCACCGCCTCCAGCCCATTGATCTCCCTGCAGTGGACTTAAGGAAAATGCCACCCTCAGGTGGCGCATGCACAGATGAGATCTCGGCTTGTCATTGAGCTGATAGCTCAATCTGTGCACATGCAGACTACGGGTGCCATTTCTTTGAAGCCCGCACCGCTGACAGTTTCTGGTTGTTCCTTCTGCCTCAGTGCCCACAGTGAGCATCTGGGACACCCGCCTCACCGCCTGCAGCATTGCTCTACTCCACCCCTGCCTCCTGTGACCCCTCTCCACCTTCGCTGCTCACCCCTCCGGTAAGACACCACCGGATTATAAGACTGACACCATATTTTTTTCCCTTTTATTTTTCTCTAAATTTGGGGTGCGTCTTATAAAACGAAAAATATGGTAAATTGCCACACTGTTGTGCAATAAAGATGAGTGCTCTATTTTCGAGATGTGGCTTTATTCTACATGTTTCGGAGTTACCCTCCTTCAGCAGGTGCATCACATGTACCAGATAAATTGCAGCAGCGTGACAATTAACCCTTTCCACTCTTAGCAACTATCACAAAGTATCCTCGATACTGGAGCCACAGCAGCTGGTTTTTCAAGGTTTTTTCCATTTGTGTCTGATACAACCCCTCCAGGTTAGCAAAACCTAATTGTAGGTTCACCATACTATAAAGATCAGACCCTGTTTGCGCCTTTGTTTCCTCCAATCCAGCACACCACTGATTGGCAGCTATCTACCCATGCACAGTGAACACAGAAATCAGCCAATCAGTGATGTGGGCAAGGTTATACAGAGTTCATGAATATGGAGGACTACCTGGTAGCAGGTTTAGCAGTCCTCTAATGATAATCTCCTGCTGATAAAACTGTGATTTTTATCAAAACTAAAATTAGCAGCCCAGTAAGTAACACATCACTGGAGTCAGGGTTTCTGTCTGTACATTATGCTGCTGTCAGATTAGATGGCAAAAATATGGTAAAAAAAAAGAAAAGAAAAAAACAGCTCACCACATATTGCTATTTCTAGTCTGGAACTCGGAATAATATCTCAGCCCAAGACACCACATGTGGAATAATGAGAGAAAGGAATCCAGCTACACGGACATTAAAATTTTCTTTTATTATTGCATAATTAAAATTGAGATTACATCCATAACCGGCTTCAGATACAAAACACTGACGCGTTTCTGGTGTGTAAAGTGCCTTTAATCCCGGTGTTAGACCATGATGAAAATGCATTATTTAATCATGCAATATTCAAAGAAGACTTTAATGCCTGTATAGCTGGATTCCCTTCTCACTTATCAAAAACAAGGTGACAGATTCCATTCAAAGCACCACTCCAGCGCTTTGTTTTTCCAGTGCTGGAGTAGTTCTTCTAATTTAAGGTCCCAGACCACAGTTTTATATTCTCATGCTAGCGTTTTTCATCTTTTATTGGCAAAGCTCAGGTCCCACGGCGCCATCTTGTGACTGCAACTTCTGACAGGCTGAAAGTCAGAGGGAATGGCCACAAGTTCTCAGTACAAGTCTATAGGAGCCAGAACAAGGCTCTCATAGACTTGTATTTAGTTGTGACCTCCGCCGCACTCCATGAAACACTGGAGCTGCCGAGAGATCACAAATCACCAGCGCAGTGGTGATAGAAGGGGAAGACACTAGAGGGTGAGTATAATACAAGGGAGCAGGGGATTTGCATGTAAAGCACCACTCCAGCGGTGCAATAAAAAAAAGGTAGAGTGAAGCTTTTGCACTCCATGAACTGTAGGAACATTTGTAAAATGTGACCTACCGTGTTCACAATTTGTTTTTTATTCTTTCCTTATGTCTGGTGGCAGTTTTCTGTTTCCTAGGTCTGACAGCTGCATAAGAAACATGAGCTAAATGTATAAATCATGTGCAACATTTTCTGTATCATGAAAACTTTACCCTTGCCTAAGCCTGAACAGACCAGTTATACATTTGTAGAAGAGTGCCCTAAGGGTGCGACATTGAATTTAGGCAAAAACCTGTTGGTAAAATATTTTCTAATTTCTTCAGTTTCTTGGAAAATGCGCTCCACCTTTACAATGCAGCATAGAATATTAGAGATATTCTTTGATCAAAGCAAAACTGAAAGGGCATGTCTGTAATATGGCATGTGATGTAAATGCTGACATTTTTTGGTGCTCTACGTCTAGTAGCTTGGTCTGAGCGATGTATAATACGACTGTGAGTTTAATACAGCACTCAGTACCTCGATCAATTAATATGATTTCTTAATGATTAAAAACAGCAACATCATTTTTACCAAATATTGCACAGTGATCGGTTTTATTAAAAAAATTAAAAAAAAAATCAATTTTTAAAATGAAACTTGGCACGACCTGTGACAGGAATGAACTCTTTCCCTCCAGGTGAGCCTGGATGATGTTTGCTATTAGTCTGCTGTAATTGTAGATACACGTGTGTCTATAGGAAACTTGTCTTCTATACTGATGGATCATGTCTGTTTGTTATGGATTGCTCCCATGGGTCTATGTTATTTTATAGATTTCTTCAGTTAAAAGTACCATTAAATGTACCTTAATGCATTCCTCTGAAATTGTCATCACTCTGCCTGCAAGCTAAATGTACAATATGAGCCGTGTCTCTACAAATCACATTGTATGCTATTTTTATCTTCTGTTTTTGTTTTCTTTCTTTTCCCCAAAAGATATCAATATCTTTTTCTATAACCCCTATGTCCAAGCATATTAAGTTTGCAACAGGTGAGGTGACTACACAGTATATAGCTACATTCACACATCCTTGTGAAAGGTCTGTGTTCTATTTTGTTTTTTTTCTTGGATAGACAGCATACGAACCTATAGAATTTCATGACTCTCTACACACATCTCATAGATCCGAGTGTGAGATTGGTGAGGGTCTAGAGCAGTGTTTCTCAACTCCAGTTCTCAAGACCCACCAACAGATCATGTTTTCAGGTTTTCCTCAATGTTAGACAGGGAATAATTCCGTTACCTGTTCAACATTAAGGAAATCCTGAAAACCTGACTAAGGAAAACCTGAAAACATGATCTGTTGGTGGGTCTTGAGGACTGGAGTTGAGAAACACTGGTCTAGAGGACTATGCTGGTCCATGGACAATGGGAATCCATGAAACACAGATGGAAATGAGAATGCTTCTGATCTACTTCCGTCTTACTTCCTTTTCTCAGAGATGGATCCATTGCTTAGTGATCAATTTGAATATAATTTAAATAAATTAAAAAAAAAAAGTCCAGATTTTTTTTAATTGGCTTGGGAAGAATCATATCTTCTTAGGCTATGTGCGCACGTGTGCGTAATTCATGCAGTTACGCTGCGCTTTGTAGCGCAGCGTAACTGCATGCGTCCTGCGTCCCCTGCACAGTCTATGGAGATTGTGCAGGGGCCGTGCGCACGTGGCGTCTTAGAGCGCAGCGCTTCGGCTGCTGCCCGAAGCGCTGCGTTCTAGAAGTGACATGTCACTTCTTCCGTGCGCTTTGCCGGCAGCTCCTGCTCTGTCTATGGCAGGAGCTGCAGGCAGAGCGCATGGAATCGGCTTTTTTTTTTTTTCTCAACGGACATTTTCTGCAGCGATTTGAAGCGCACATGTGCTCTTCAGATCGCTGCAGAAAATTCTGCAGTGACTGTACGCAACGTGCGCACATAGCCTTAGTGTTAAAAAAGAATGAAGATAAAAAAAACACAGATGGAACTAGGATGTAACAAGGATAGAAAAGGTTCTGCTTCTTACAGATGGTAATGTCATACAGATGTGTTTATGTAGCCTCATTCTTAGGGCTCGCTCACATGAGCGTATAACACGGACCAGTGCTATCTGATGTTTTATAGGCTAGCACTCAGCCTATTGATATACTGTCACACTAAGTACGGGAAAGTACCAAACGAAAGGGAAATCCCATGTCTAGGGAAAGGGGAGATAGTGACCCCTGAGCAAACCTACCTTTGGCCCAGGCTTCCCTCACCACCGTAGATAGGTTCTGCACATATGTGCCCAGCAAGATACCTGACCCTGGCTGACCCTTAAATAGGCCCTAGGTAGGGAATGGATAGGATGAGGTCTTAAGGCCCCTTTACACACTGCAACATCGCTAGCGATATCGCTGTAATGTCACCGGTTTTGTGACGTAGTAGCGACCTCCCCAGCGACATTGCAGTTTGTGAAACGCATCAGCGACCTGGCCCCCTCTGAGAGGTCGCTGATCGCTACACATCTCTCAGGAATATTTTTTGGTCCTTTGTTTCCCGCTGCGCAGCATGCATCGGTGTGTTTGACACCGTTACAGTGACTTCGTTAGTGACTTCCCTTTCAAATAGCTGCTTTGACACGTCCCCAACTACCAGCTAGGTCGTTCTGCAGGTCCGTATCGCTGCTGCGTTGTTGGCCAGATCTGCCTGTTTGACAGCACACCAGAGACTTTCCAGCAATCCCGGCCAGGTCGGTATCTCTGTTGCGATCGCTAGAAAGTCTCAGTGTGTATAGGGGCCTTTAGTCAACCCCACTAAGCTCTGAAGAACACACAGGGAATAACACAGAGAAAAGTAAACAAGACGTGTAAAGGGTTGTTAAAGAGGTGGTCTACTACAAAGCATAGTGGCCACATCGATGTAAAGCTGTGACAGAAGGCTTTTTCTAGCTACCTTCTGTTGTCTATTCTGCCTGTGAGCGGCACTATTACTGTCCGCTCATCCCCCATCAGATGACCCCGGGCTGCAGTGACCTCTTATGTCCAGTAATATCACGTGAACTTATGAAATTGCAAGTTGACCCAGCAGCACCAAGGCGAGACCCAGTCTCCGTGAGTGACTGGGCTGTGGGGGGAGTTTCAACATTATTTGGTACATCCTAGTAGTAACACACCATAGTTTACTCCGGTGAAAAAAAAACAACTTCAAAGGGATATTCCCACAATAACAATATTTTGTAAGTAGCACAGTATCTGTATTACTATTGATAGTGTACAGCACAAGCCCAATATAATCTTTATTTCTTGTACCTTTATGTATTTTTTTTCATCTTCTGGTCCTCGTTGCAGTGATCTTCACAGAGCTGTATAGGTTGTCCTATTTTTACTAAATATATATTTCCCATTAACCATTGCATTACATATCTTTTTGAGAGTTCTGACCGTTGGACATCAATCTGACGTTTTGTATTTGAGTTTCTATTATTCTTGTAAAATTTAAAAAAAAATGTAAAAAAATTGATTGTTATGTCACTTGATTGATTCAGAAAACTGCGACCACATTCTGATTTTGGGAATAACCCTTTAAATCCTTTGTTCACCCTTGAACAGGTTAGCCACTACTTTTGTATCGGCTCCTTAGCGAGAAAAGCAATAAAATTATACCGTATTTGGTACAAAGGGTGTATTAATAAAAGCGAGTATAATAGTGGCTGATTTGAAAATAATGTTACAGAATTTCAGGTAATATTATTTACTAAAATAGCTCATTTGAGTAAAGGCGTTCTGTGTAGAGCTGAACGAAAAGACATAAGCCACCAACCATGGTTTGTTTTTTCTTTTTTCTTGCAGTGGAAGCAATACATTTAGGAAGCCTTATAGCAGCCCAAGGTTACATCTTCCCCATATCAGATCATGTCCTTACGCTGAAGGATGATGGAACCTTTTACCGGTTTCAGGCAAGTGACAGCTCAGAATTGATTACTGTAATAAACTGCTAAATTTGCTGCAATATCATGTAGACACCTGAACATCACATCAATATGTGTCTCTTGAACATCTCATTTCAATGCTATGTTGAATAGCATTCAGAAAGTTTTTGCTCCTTATTACTCTGCTCTTCTGGGTAGTATATACTACTGTCTCTACATCAGCCATGACAGTAAAAAGGGCTGGCCTAGGTAACGAACTGAGCCAGACGGCCAACTCCTTCATTATACCACCTACACAGTCTGTATCACAACCACCATGGAAGTGAGTCTACCTGGGAACACAGTGTATTTGTTTGCTATTGTACAAATCCTTTAAGCATTGGGATTGGATGAATGGCATTTTGCCAAAACCAGATTCATCCATCATACTGCCAAATAGTTCTGTAAAAAACTATGGATACAATATTGCGTGTATGTGAGCGATCCTAAAGAGCATGGCTGAAATTGACCCATCCATCATGAGAGCAAAAGGGCTTGTGACACTGTGATGCTTCAAGATTAGTGATGCGTGAGCACTACCCTGCTCGGGTGCTCGGTACTTGTTAAGAGCAGTTGAATGCTCGGATGTGTGCAACTTGAGCACCCAAGTATAATCAAATTCAATGGGTAAGGGTGGATTTACACGCTGCGACATCGCGAGCCGATGCTAGCGATGGCGAGCGTGATAGCACCCGTCCCTATCGTGATGCGATATGTGAAGATCGCTGCCGTAGCGAACATTATCGCTACGGCAGCGTCACATGTACTTACCTGCTTGGCGACGTCGCTGTGACCGGCGAACCGCCTCCTTTCTAAGGGGGGCGGTTCGCCCGGCGTCATAGCGACGTCACTAAGCGGCCGTCCAATCAAAGCGGAGGGGCGGAGATGAGCGGGACGAACATCCCACCCACCTTCTTCCTTCCTCATTGCTGGCGTGTGGCAGGTAAGGAGAGGTTCCTCGTTCCTGCGGCATCACACCTAGCGATGTGTGCTGCCGCAGGGACGAGGATCAACTTCGCCCAAGCGACAGCAGCGATAATTGAGAGAGGACCCCAATGTCAACGAGGAGCGATATTTTGGACGTTTTTGCAACGATCCAAAATCCCTCCTAGGAGTCGCACACAACGAGATCGCTACAGCGGCTGGATGTGCGTCACAAAATCCGTGACCCGAACGAGATCGCTGTAGCTATCTCGTAGCGTGTAAAGCCCGCTTAACTCAAGCTTTTTCTCTGGATGATTTCAAGAAAAAATGCTCACGTCCCTCATTGTTTTCCATTATACTTGGTACTCGAATCGAGCCTGTCCGAGCGTCTAACTGCTCGTTACGAGCACCCGAGCATGTGGTGCTCACTCATGACTAGTGACGAGTACCCAGCACTCGAGTATGGTAGTGCTCGCTCATCACTAGTTACGAGTACCGAGCACCCGAGCATGCTAGTGTTCGCTCATCAGTAGCTACGAGCACCCGAGCATGGTAGTGCTCACTCATCACTAGTAACGAGTACCGAACACTCGAGCATGGTAATGCTAGCTCATCAGTAGTTAGAGCACCCAAGCATGGTAGTGCCCCGCTCATCACTAGTTTCGAGTACAGAGCACCCGAACATGGTCGTGCCCGCTCATCACTATTCAACATCCTTCTGGCTCGTAGTGGGGAGATTTATCTGCAATTTATATTGATAGTAACTTTGCACATGCTAATATTGAAAAAAACCAACTAAATCAATAACCAATTTTTGATACACTCAAACACTGGCAAATACAGTTCTAGCTCAGTATAATTGGTTTGCACAGAAAAAAGATGGAGTGGACAGCTGATCTAGAAATTAAGCATAGATAAAGAAAAATATCGCAACAATCCTCACAGACTTTTGCCATTGAAGAGGAAAAACTACAGCTGATTCAGGCATTACCAAACCCAAGGAAGACCTTGTTCTCAACTCTCTCTCGTTGCTAAACTGGGTATATCTCAATGCCATAGTTTTCTGTCTTTGCACACCGTGGCCCCTTCTCTGTACAGATGGGCCATCTTCTTCTTATGGCTCAGCTGCAAAGCAACATTGGAGAAAAGGAGGTCCTTGGCTTCTAAGTTCTACTTTTATCTATTTCTTATCTATATACCTATGAATCAATGTATGTATAGATGTATATGAGCATAAATATTTTGAGAAATGTATGAGTGTATTAGTTTGTTGCATGTATGTATTACTTTTACTGTTTTTATGCGGGCGTCACACGAGACGATCCATCGTGCGATATGTCGTCGGGGGTCACGGTTTTCGTGACGCACATCCGGCATCGTTTGTAGCGTCGTTTTGTGTGACACCTACGAGCATCTCAGAACGATCGCAAATCGGTTACAAATCGTGTATCGTTTACACGTCGTTTATTTTTAAAAAAATCGTTTAATCTTCTCTGCGCCGGTTGTTCATCGTACCCGGGGCAGCACACATCGCTCCGTGTGACACCCTGGGAACAATGAACACAGCTTACCTGCGTCCCGCGGCTCCCACCGGCTATGCGGAAGAAGGAGGTGGGCGGGATGTTTACGTTCCGCTCATCTCCACCCCTCCGCTTCTATTGGCCGGCGGCTGTGTGACGTTGCTGTGACGCCGAACGTCCCTCCCCCTTCAGGAAGTGGATGTTCGCCGCCCACATCGAGGTCGCTCAGCAGGTAAGTGCGTGTGACGGGGGTTTAACAACTTTGTGTGCCACGGACAACTAATTGCCCGTGACGCAGAAACGACGGGGGCGGATACGATCGCTTGTGCGATCGCACGATAGATCGTATCGTGTGACGCCCGTATTACACAGGGACTCTTAACTGTCTATTGCAAATGATAATAGTTATAACCCAAAATGGTCAATTACAGACTCACCTGGTGTAAGAAGGATTTTCTTGGTCACCGGACATTGACTGTTAAACCTGTAAAACCTAAAGGGTGCTTTACACGGTGCGACATCACGCTGCGACCCGCCCACGTTGCTGTTTCGACATGGGGGTGATCGCTGCCATAGCGAACAATATCGTTACGGGAGCGTCACACGCACATACCTGCTTAGCGACGTCGCTGGAGACACCGAACAATCTCTCCTTTAAGGGGGCGGGTCGTTCGGCGTCACTAAGCGGCCGCCCAATAGCAGAGGAGGGGCGGAGATGAGCGGCCGGAACATGCCGCCCACCTTCTTCCTTCCTCATTGCCGGTGGACGCAGGTAAGGAGATGTTCGTCGTTCCTGCGGTGTCACACATAGCGATGTGTGATGCCGCAGGAACGACGAACAACCAGCGGCATGCACCACCAACGATATTATGAAAAGGAGCAATGTGACTCAACGATCAACGATTTTTGACTTTTTGCGATCATTGATCGTCGCTCCTTTTAGTCACACAACGATATCGCTAACTGCGCCGGATGTGCGTCACGAACACCGTGACCCCGACGATATATCGTTAGCGATATCGTTGTGTGTAAAGTACCCTTTAGGGCGAGGTTAGATTTCAGTCAGACACAATTTTTCTGTGTTCAAAACACATGTAAACTGGATCTGGAGTTCACTGCTAATTGCCCAGTTCCAAAAGGTTATTTTTGAGGATTAATTTTGAAACAGAAAATATCCAGCGATCAGAGACAGTAAATTCCCCGTTACACGCATCGACGTATCTAACGCTATATCGCCGGGCTCACAGATTCGGTGACGCACATACGGCATCGTTAGCGACATCGTTGCGTGTGACAGCAAGGAATGACCGTTAGCGATGGAAAATACTCACCTTATCGTCCATCTTTGACACGTCGTTCCTTTACAAAAAATCGTTGCTTGCTGAGGAAGCAGGTTGTTCATTGTTCCCGAGGCAGTACACATCGCTATGTGTGACACTTCGGGAGTGACGAAGTACAACTTGCCTGTGGCCGCCGGCAGTGAGGAAGGAAGGAGATGGGCGGGATCTTACGTCCTGCTCATCTCCGCCCCTCCGCTTCTATTGGGCGGCCGCTTAGTGATGCCGCTGTGACGCCGAACAAACCGCCCCCTTAGAAAGACACAGCGATGTCGCTAGGCAGGTAAGTATATGTGACGGCTCCTAGCGATTTTATGCGCCACGGGCAGCGATTTGCCCGTGACGCACAAACGACGGGGGCGGGTGCTTTCACCAGTGATATCGCAAACGATATCACTGCGTGTAACACCCCCTTAAAACTAAAGTATCATAAAATAAAGGCCCAGTCACACTAAACAACTTACCAGCGATCCCAACTACGATACAACCTGATAGGGATCGCAGGTAAGTTGCTAGGAGGTCGCTGGTGAGATGTCACACTAAGCGACGCTCCAGTGATCCCACCAGCAACCTGACCTGGCAGGGATCGCTGGAGCGTCGCTACACGGGTTGCTGGTGAGCTGTCACACAGGCAGATCTCACCAGCAACCAGTGACCAGCCCCCAGCCAGCAGCGCCGAGTGGAAGCGATGCTGCGCTTGGTAACTAAGGTAAATATCGGGTAACCAACCCGATATTTACCTTGGTTACCAGCGCACACCGCTTAGCGCTGGCTCCCTGCACACCTAGCCACAGTACACATCGGGTTAATTACCTGATGTGTACTCTGCTACGTGTGCAGGCAGCAGGAGCCGGCTTCTGCGGACGCTGGTAACCACAGTAAACATCGGGTAACCAAGAAGCCCTTACCTTGGTTACCCGATATTTACCTTTGTTACCAGCGTCCGCCGCTCTCACACTGCCAGTGCCGGCTCCCTGTTCCCTGCACTCCTAACCACAGTACACATCGGGTTAATTACCTGATGTGTACTGTGGCTACGTGTGCAGAGAGCAGGGTGCCGGCACTGACAGCGTGAGAGCGGCGGACGCTGGTAACGAAGGTAAATATCGGGTAACCAAGTTAAGGGCTTCTTGGTTACCCGATGTTTACTGTGGTTACCAGCGTCCGCAGAAGCCGGCTCCTGCTGCCTGCACATTTAGTTGTTGCTCTGTCGCTGTCACACACAGCGATGTGTGCTTCACAGCGGGAGAGTAACAACTAAAAAATGGTCCAGGACATTCAGCAACAACCAACGACCTCACAGCAGGGGCCAGGTTGTTGCTAGATGTCACACACAGCAATATCGCTAGCAACATCGCTGCTACGTCACAAAAGTCGTTCCTTAGCAGCGATGTTGCTAGCGATGTTGCTTAGTGTGACGTGGCCTTAAGGGTAAAACATTAGTAACTTACACCAATGAAGGGTGTTGTAGATACACATTAACTTACCCCTTCCTGGATTGCTTATCACCCTCTGGTCAAATAGTTTTGATGTCCTTGTTGAAGATATCTGTCCACTTGTGGATCCTTGAACCTTAAAGTTCAATGTACTTGAAAATTATACACTGTGTGCACACTTCATAGACAGTGAGTAATCCACCATATCATCAATTTTATGCATATTTTCCAACTTCAAGCTGTATAAACTTAATTGCTTATAGGATAAAGTAGATTGGGTGATATGTATTTATGTAATGAAGGAACCCCCTTTCCCCACTCATCAAGGTGTGCAGGATTATTTGTGCAGAATATTTCGGCTACTTGTTTTCCTCAGGCAAAATTGGCTGAAATGAGATTAAGGCGGGCTTTGCACGCTGTGACATTGCTAGCAATTGCTAGAATATGTCGAGCGCGATAGCACCCGCCCCCGTCGCACATGTGCTATGGGGCGATTGCTGCCGTAGCGAACATTATCACTACGGCAGCTTCACACGCACATACCTGGTCGGCGACGTCGCTGTGACCGCCAAACAATCCCTCCTTCAAGGGGGAGGTGCGTGCGGCGTCACAGCGACGTCACCGTGACATCACTAAGCGACCGGCCAATAGAAGCGGAGGGGCGGAGATGAGCGGGACGTAACATCCCTTTCACCTTCTCCCTTCCGCATTGGCGGTGGACGCAGGTAAGGAGATGTTTGTCGTTTCTGCGGCTTCACACACAGCGATGTGTGGTGCTGCAGGAACGACAAACAACATCGTACCGGCAGCAGCAGAGATATTATGAAAAGGAGCGACGTGTCACCGATCAACGATTTTTGACGTTTTTGCGATCGGTGATCGTTGCTCCTAGGGTTTACACGCTGCGATGTCGGTAACGGCACCGGATGTGCTTCACTAACGACATAACCCCGACGATATATCGTTACCGATGTCGCAATGTGTAGAGCCCGCCTAACTGACTGAAAAGTCAAAAATTGGTTCCAGTCTTACAGAGGGATGCAACACTCCTAAGATATTGGGGCGCGATCACAGAACCATCAAAAGTTTTGTTGCAAATATTCAGCAGAGTGGCAAAAAAAATGGTTTGAGAGAAAAAGGCACACATTAACTAAGCAAGATTTTGGAATAATCAAACATGAAGCGACCAGTAGCCCATTATTCTCCAGTGCTGTCATATCCAGAACTGCAACCTCCTTGGGGACCCAGAAGTTCAAAGGTATTCAGTGCTCAGAGACCCGGCTGAGGTATGAAAGGCTTAAACCCGACCACTACTGATTAAGACAAAGAAGGGAAAACGTCAAGGCTGAGCCAAGAAATATCGGAAGCCAGATTTCTCAAAGGTTTTATTGGCTGATGAGATGAGAGTGACTCCTGATGGACAAGATGAATGGACCTGTGGCCGGATCAGTAATGGGCACAGATCTCAACTTCAACTAATATATCAGCAAGGTGGAGGGGGTTCTGCTATTGTATTATTAAAGATGAGCTAGTTGGACTTTTTCGGGTTGAAGACAGAATCAAAATCTTCTCCCAAACTTACCTCTAGTGTTTTGAAGACACTTTCTTCAAGCAGTGGTACAGAAAAAACTGCATCTTTCAAGAAAATCCTGATTTTTATCCAGTACTCCATCTCAGCATCAAAGTTTTCACTGCTCGGATGCTGGTAAAGGCCTTAAAGATGAAAGAATAATCACCAAACCCCATCGACACCTGACCTAAATCCTATTGAGAACTTGTAGCCTCTTCTTAAAAGAAGATTTAGGCTATGTGCGCACAGTGCGTTTTTCGCGGCGTTTTTGCGCGTTTTTCGGGTGCGTTTTTGGCCTCAAAACTGCATGACTTTGCTTCCCCAGCAAAGTCTATGAGTTTTCAATTTTGCTGTCCGCACACAACTTTTTTTTTAAGCTGCGTTTTTGAGTTTAAAAAAAAATGGACATGTCAATTCTTTCCTGCGTTTTTCTGCGTTTTCCCCCCATGCAATGCATTGGAAAACCGCAGAAAAACGCAGAGATCAAAAACGCAGCAAAACGCAGCCAGAAACGCACCAAATCGCGGTGAAAACGCATGTGTTTTTTGCCGCGTTTTTTTACGCGGGTGCGTTTTTAGCGGCCAAAAACGCAGCGTTAAAAAAACGCAGTGTGTGAACTTAGCCTTACAGTGAGATTTTGCCCAGGTGACGTCATCCGCATTGCCGGGCAAAATCTCGTGCTTACGCAGAGATATCGCTGGTTTGCGAAGGCACAGTTATGTTTTGGTTCTGCTTGCCATAGGGCAGAGCAAAATGCACCTGCGCGAGCCGGGAATGTTTTTGCTCAGGCTCGAGATTTTGCCCGGCTACATGGATGGCGCAGAAGTTTCATTTACATCAATCATTAAAGGAGCTAAGATCTGTGCCAAAAGGAAGGACAGAAGCTGCGAAATAAGACGCCCATCAGACTGGACTGAAGAATTTATGTACTAGGCGGGAGATATTATAAAGGTATTTGTGTGGTTTGCAGGGGGAGTCAGTGCACAAGATGCACCTTTTATAGAGTGCAGCAGAGGTGCTGCTTAAGGTGCTAGTTTTGGTTTAAAAAAAACAAAATCTGATGACAGGTTCCCTTTAAACAGTTGAAAAATATTTTTTGACTTTGTTACATGCAGTCATACTAAAACAGATCTGTCACTAGAACAATCATGCCTATCTAGGGTCACCACAGTGCCAAGTTCATTAAACACTTCTGACAACGCTTCTTGGACTACTTCTAGAATCCTTCCGTCTTTTAAGAACATGTAATCACATCTTCCCTGCAAATATGTAAATCGTACACTTAATCAATATTCATTTTTATCTCCTCCCTCCAGCCCTTAGTGGTGATTGACAGGCAAGACCTTCTTGAAGTCTGCGCAAATCTACCATAGATGTAATCTAGACATCTGCAGTTACCATTGTTGAACTTGTTTCTTGCAACAGATGGTGTTATAAATTTGTATTGTATTTAAAAAAATAAAAATAAAAAATCTTGCGCTATAGTTTGATAGTGATTATCATCAGACTAATTGCAATCCCAATTGCCTTCAGGCAAGAAAAAGTGACTTGGTTACAAAACTAATTAATACTTAACTTTTGCTAGGAATTAATAATAAATAAGAATCTACTAGGTGAAAGTACAAAAATGTGTCAATTGGTGCAGTTAAAAAAAAAAAACACTCATGCCCAGAGGTACTACTATAATGTACTAATTGCAATGTATAAAGCCCATTAATTAATGTCCACTCATTGAAAAAAGAGTGGGCAGCACTGTTCTCTGCTTCTACAAACAATTAAAGAACCGGGGCATAGGAATACAATGCATAGTGATGGTGCTTTGCATGTGAAAAAAAAAGATAATTTTAAGCCCACAAATGTTAAGAAAATGCTGTAGTCACTAAACTGCGTGAATAAGTCTTTTTTTTTTTTTTTTAAATAAAAAGTGCATATTTACAGGAGACAGCAGCGGGGTTTATAGGTGATGGCCATTTTGCGACCAAACTCACTTTCTCTAGACCTCTGAGAAAGCATGATTGGGTGCGAAACAGCAGTTGCCCATTTATGCACGCTGCTACTCTCTACTGTAAATGGGCAAATTATTTTTACTCAATTTGGTGAGTGCCAAATGTTATTTACATTTTTATGCCTTTAATGGTATGTACGCACACTGCAGATCAGGTGCAGAAATTTTCTGGACTAAAAAAAATAGCTTGTTGCAGAAAAACGCACCAAAAAATGCATGCCTTTTTTAGTGCATTTTTGTGCCATGTGTTTTTTTGTTAAATCAATGCATGAAAGGACTATAAAAACGCAAGGAAAAAATGCACCAACAATTGACATGCTGCAGATTTTTTTTGCACCCCAAATTGCAAGGAATAAAGAAGCAATGTGCGCACAGCACTTCAGAATTATCGTTGACTTTGCTGGCATAAGGATAGACATGCAGATTTGGGCAATAAACTGCATCAAATCTGCAACAAAAAACTTAGCGTGCAAACGCTGCATTTTTTGGTGCAGTTTGTTGCCCAAATCTGCATGTCTATCCTTATGCCAGCAGAGTAAATAAGAATTCTGAATTGCTGTACACACATTGCTTATTTTTTACTTGCAGATTTGGTGCAGAAAATAATCTGCAGTATGTCCATTGTTGGTGTGTTTTTTTTCCTGCATTTTGTAGCCCTACCACCCATTGACTTCATTAAAAATGTATGGCACAAAACCGCACGAAAACGCATGCGTTTTTTGTGCGTTTTTTTCTGCAAGAAGGTGCAGATTTCCTGCCGAAAATGTGTATACCAAATCTGCAGCGTGCGCACATAGCCTTAGAAAGCAGTTTTGTTATATGTTTTTATTCCTCAAACCTGTGAAAATGTTAGTGTAGTGTAATACAATCACCGATCAGTGTCTTCTCAAGTGTCCAGCGCAGTTCCGGTCATCTTATATTTCTACGTAGTAACCTGCAATAGTCAGATATGTGTCATTAATCTATGATTTACGAGAATGAATAAAGTTGGTACTTTGTCAAAATGATTAGAATTCACTAATACATGGTAAAATATGTTGTAGCTGTTACCTAGCAGTAGATTAGAGTGAGCCACTGCAGTCCAGTACCTTTCTCCATCGCTGCCCTATCATCTGTGTCATTGTGATTGTACCAAGGGATATAATGCTGTTTAAAAATTCAGAACAGCCTCCCAACATGTTCCACCTAAATTGCTTTTGAAGCTCTTCCAAATTATAGTCGAACAAACTTACTGCTGGAATAGGGGGAATTCATTTTGTGATGTCAATGACAACAGTCTGACCTCGAACTACTTCATGTATGTGTGCCGTAAATCATCCAATGTCAGGCACGACCAGATAGCAGTATTTGGGGCTGATTAATACATCTCTAAATTGTGACTGATGCTCAGATAAGTTGTCACTTTTCTCAAATGACAGTGAATGAAGGGACAGATAAGTGGAAACCTTTGGAGACGGTTTAGAAAGCCTGATCTTACCAATATGTCCAACAAAAACAAGAAAAGACACCACTCTCTCCAAAGTCACAGTACAAAAAAAGCAAATGGAGCTGGTCACGTTCTTAAAGTTAAACTGCAGAAATAACACAGCGTCTTGTGCAGACTAATGACTTAAGCTGGCCATACACATAGATGCCTGTCGGCCGAACAAGGTGTGTTAGGGCTCAGTAGTATTAGCAGGATGTTGAGTGGACTGCAAACTATGACCAATGAGGAATGGTTGAAGGATCTGGGAATATTTAGCTTACAAAAAAAGAAGGCTAAGAGGAGACTTAATAGCTGTCTACAAATATCTGAAAGGATATCACAGAGTAGAGGGATCAGCACTATTCTCACATGAGAAGCAATGTCATAAGAAGTGGAGGCATTGTCTTGCAGGAACAAGATTCCTTTGGACAGCTTGCCACGCCTTTTGGCCTTCAGATCTGCCTTCAGTTGGTCCAAAAGTTCAATGTAATACTTTGCCGATGGTGGAACCCTTTTGAAGGTAGTCCACTAGCAGCACACCCTCCTTATCCCAGAACACAGACGCCATCACATTAGTGGTGATTTTTGCACCCCGAACTTGTTTTGACGAGGAGAACCACTGTGCCTCCACTCTTTTGACTGATCCTTGTTTTCAGGGTCATACAAATAAATTCAGGTCTCATCCATAGTGATCAGTCGATCCAGGAAGTTTTTATCAGTCCGAAAACGCTGACAAATGGACCGGGAAGTTTTCACTCGCATGCTTCTCTGATCTGTTGTCAAACATTTGGGGACCCACTTTGCAGATCGCTTCCTCATGTCCAAATGTTCATGGATAATGACACAAACACTTTCACTGGAAATCCCCATGATTTCTGCTAATGCTTTAGCTGAAATTTGTCGATTCTCCAGTATGAGGTTGTGCACAGCATCGACGATCTCCGAAAAAACAACCACTCTCGGTCGTCCAGGATGTTCCTCATCATTGTTGCTGAAGTGACCTGTTTTAAATTTGGCAACCCAGTTTTAAACTGTGGAATATGAAGGGCATTGATCCCCCAATGTTTGCGACATATCACCATGAATATCCTTTGCAGACTTTCCTTGCAGAAACAAGAATTTTATCACTCCTCTGCTCTCAATTGCTGTGAATATCACATTAGACTCCGCCATTTTGCCATTAGACTCCGCGTGCGTAGAATACTGTTACCATAAGCAACAAACACAAAATTTTTAAAACGTATATTAGACACGTAAGACTTTCATGTGATGTAACATTCATTACCATAGAAGCAAAAAAAGATCACAAAGCCAAAGACTTAGCAGCCCCTCGTAAGTTCTCCTTCAATGGAAGTCTTCCATTGAGGCTGGACAAACATGGTTTAGGGAATCCTGTATTGAGCAGGGGGTTGGACAAAATGACCCTGGAGGTTTCTTCCAACTCTAACATTCTATGATTCTATCAAACTAATTTTGATTTGAATCCTAATTGTCGACTTATTTTAATGCAATAATGTAATTTATTTTCTAATGTACTTTAATTAAAAAGTCCTTACCATTCCCTCTCTACTCTGCTTTAATATTTTTTTTTTACCTACTTCCAGTATGATGACATTTCATTTGAGAATCCAGAATGCATGATGGGATACTCAAACAAGACGTCATCTGTCCCATACCATGAATTGCAGAAGTCACTTTTTGGGGCGGAGTTGAACTCTGCTTGTTGGTGTCCTTTCTTTACAATGCGCGCTGATAGTGTGCTCTCTTGCTGGCTCATCACTTCTCATTAGATCCAGCGAGAGAGCGCACTGTCACTGTGCTTTGAAAAGAGTTTTGCACAGTGACAAGGGAGCTCTTACTGAGAATTCGTCGGAATTGACAACCGAAGTATGTTCATTAGAGCAGGGACGTGCCTAGCCCCTGAAACAGACATCACTGATGACGCTTTGTTTCTGGGTGTGGACAGTGGTGGCAGAAGTTACCGCAGCCTCTGCCCCCTGATGACATCTTGTTTAAGTATTCCAGCATGCACTGGGGATACACAATGAAATGTCATCAAGCTTGAAATATGTTTAAAAAAAAGTTAGAGAGTAGAGCGGGAATGGTAGGGACTGTTTAATTAAAGTACATTGAAAAAGAGAGTAGATTATTACAGTAAATAAATATTTAGGATTAAAATCAATATTTATTTCGGACCACCCCTTTAACAATTTGGTTTTTGGGCTTAAAAACTAATGGCTACATGAATTATTGTCATGGACTTATAGTTATCTACACATTTCATAAAGGAGCATTAATATTCAAGCAGTGCACTGTCGAGCCTTATCTAATTAGCCTGCAAGTAAGCAGGGGTCAGACAAGGGCAGCTTCGTTCTCAATAACTGTAGCGTCTGTCACATCATGCCATCCCAGGAATTCTCTACCCCCTAGGACTACATTTTTTGTGTAAGTTTTTATTTATTTATGCACTTTTTAAGGTTACTGGGAAAATATAGATGCCTTTCACTAAACATGACAATGTAAAAGTTATATAGTATACAATGTATTTCCTATACAATCATTTTTTATTTCTCCAGTGTTCTTGGTAGCTTAATATATAGGTTGCAATAACATGTTATATATATATATATATATATATATATATATATATATATATATATATATAATATATAATATATATATGTCTCCTGTGGTATAGTATTCTTGCTTTGTGTTCAAGCCTATGGTTCCCTCTGTAAGCATTTATTCTATGCTTTCTCATGACTATTTATTCCCTAGGTTGCCTTACTCTGGGTTATGGTCTTTCTTTTAGCTCATATTTTTCCTTGGTGTTATTACTTTTACACCTATTATACAGTTAGGTCCAGAAATATTTGGACAGTGACACAATTTTTGGTATTTTAGTTGTTTACAAAAACATATTCAAGAAATCATTATATAATCAATGCAGGCCTAATGGGGTTGTCCGCTCTTAAGCCATAAGTCTGAAGTCACTCTGTGACTTCTGAATTTGCCGGTTTCACAACCGGAAATGTCGGTCATTTGGCCATGAATATGCACACTCCCAGCCAGAATCTGATTAGAGGGGCGCGGTCTCGTTCAATGCAAATGTATTGAGCAAGACCGCCCCCTCTTGTTGGATTTTTCCTGGGAGTATGCATATAGCATAATCGCAGCCACATGACTGACATTACCAGCTCTGAAACCGGTGAATCCTCACAACATGCAGTGCGTGTTATGTGAGGATTAAATCTGCGGTCTAGTACAATTTTAGGATTTAGACTTGACAACCCCTTTAAAGTGCAGAGTCTCAGCTTTCAGTTGTAGGTATTCACATCTTTATTGGAGTAAGAGTTTAAGAATAACAGCTCCATAATATGTAGCTGCCTCTTTTTCAAGGGACCAAAGGTAATTGGGCAATTATCTCAAAAAGCTGTTTAATGGGCTGCATGGGCTATGTCCTCTTTAATTCATCAATTAAGCAGGTAAAAGGTCTAGAGCTAATTCCAGGCATGGCATTTGCATTTTGAAGCTGTGGACTCACAACATGCAGTTAAATGAGCTCTCAATAGAAGAGAAACAGACCATCACTAGGCTGAAAAAGGAAGAAATCCATCAGAGATAGCAGAAATGTTAGAAGTGGCCAAATCAACAGTTTCATACATTCTGGGGGGAAAAAAAGCGCTCTAGTGAGCTTGGGAAATCAGAAAAACCTGGACATCCATGGAGGACAACTGTTCTTAATGAGCACAAAATTCTTTCCATGGTGAATAAAAAAACTCTTCACAGTATCCTCCTAAGTGAAGAACACTCTAGGAACTAGATGTTTCAGTATCTAAGTCTACCATAAAGAAAAGACTTCATAACAACAGGGTGCACCATGAGAAGGTTCAGCTTTAAAAATGGAAAGGTCAGATTAGACTTTGCAAAAATAAACATCTAAGGAAGCCGCGTAGTTCTGGAAAAGCATTGTTTTGACAGATGAAACTAAGATGAACCTGTACCAGAATGATGGAAAGAAGAAAGTATGGATAAGGCTTGGAACGGCTCATGATCCAGAGCACAACACAACCTCTGTAACACATGGTGGAGGAAGTGTGATGGCCAGGCATGCATGGATTCCAATGGCCCTGGGTCACTAGTGGTTATTGATGATGTGACTGAAGACAGAAGCAGCCGGATGAATTCTGAAGTGTATAGGGCAATACTTTCTGTTCAGATTCAAACAAATGCAGCAAGTTTGATTGTACAGCGCGTCACAGTATAGATGGACAATGGCCCAAAACATGCAACGAAAGCAACTCAGGAGTTTATAAGGCAAAGAAATGGAATAGTCTGCAAGGACCAGATCTCTACCCCATCGAGCTGTATTTCAATTAAGATAAAACTTAAGGTAGAAAAAGCCACAAACAAGCAACAACTGAAATCAGCTGCAGTAAAGGAGGGAACCCAGCATTTAATGATGTTCATTGCTTCTGGACTTCAGGTAGTCATTGCATGCAAACTATTAAAAATGTAATTTTTTATAGAAAAGTGGTTGAAATTCCTGTTTCACATGATATATTTGATATAAGGTACCCCCTTAATGAAACCTGAAAATAGTAGCATGTAGAGATGAAATCACAAATATGCAGTCACTGTCCAAACATTTCTGGACCAAACCGTATGAGCTATTTTCTAACATTTTATGTAAATGTATTGTTTTCCAATTTCCGAGCTATGGCGTTATATGGCTATTGCCATGTTATTAATTATTTTATAGTTTGTTTAAACTTAGTCAAAATACATTATGTAGCACAACAAAAATCAATAAAAAAAAACTGAGTTAAATTCTATTGTATTTCACCACAAGCTGAAGCAAATATATTAACGCGATCCTATTACGTTTTACATAATATATGTCAACGCAGCTTTTATTCTCACAAAGTGACTGAACTTTTAGCCTCAATGGAAACCAACAAGACCCTGTCTACTGACAGCAACTTAAAATGATGCATAAAATATACCCATCACAGATGGAAAGGTGCAGTGATGCATAGATTCAGTAAACCACAGTCATCGGCAGCGGCCATGTACAGTGACACATGTATATATGTATGCTTATATGTCTTTCTCTCTATCTGAACTTATGATACAGGTACTTACTGATGACTGGGTTCATGCAGCTTTATTTGAATATTCCAATTGATTTATTACACTGATTTTTGGATCATACATGACAATCACTCCTTTCGTAATTGTTAGGGTATTTGTACACGTTGCGTTTTGGAGCATAAAATGTGCAGTGTTTTAAAAGTACCAGCAACGTGAATAAGGTTCCTGAAATCTTGTGCACACATTACTTATTTTTTATTTGCAGATTTTCAGCAAATTCCAAGATGCAGCTTGTCAATTCTTGCAGCATATCTCACCCAATACAAATGTGTGAGGAAAATACACAACAAAAATGCATGTCAAAATTTCTGCAAAAATGTGTATATTTTACTCTGCATTTTTTCTGCCAGCACATCAGGATTTGCACAGAATTTTCTGCTGCAAATCCTGAACGTTTGTACATGGAGTGTCTGTTATTGCCTATACATGTCCACTATGAATTGTAAACTGCTGCGGAATATGTTGGCGCTATAGACATATACGATTATTATTATTCTCGCTCACCATCTTTCTCTCACTTTATTTCTCTCCCTTTACTTTGGAAAAAACGCAGATAGATATGTTAGTTATATATGAAGCATATAATTTGTTTTATATAGTCTATATAGATGCAGGTGCAGAATATTTGTATATGTCGTAAGGTCATTATTTCCATTATCTCTCATTTCTAGGCTCCATATTTTTGGCCTTCAAATTGCTGGGAACCAGAAAATACAGACTATGGTAATTATAAGAATGAAGCATATGCATTGATAATTCACTCTTTTTTTTGCAAATTGATTGTTGTATTTGTGATCATAAGTGCAAGTGTAGGGCCCCACGGGGCAGGTGTTTTAACCTACTTGTTGCCGGGTCGGGGTGCAGATTCTTCGTCATGGGGTGGCCTGGCCCGGTTCCATTGCCCCGAGGCGTACAGGAAGGAGGATTGGAGGGTGGCAGGGAGGATGGAGGTAGTAGTTGGGAGGTTAGGAAAGTCTATTAGAATCGTGACGCCAGCTGTGGGACGCGGCCAGGGATGGGGGCCGCCGCTGCAGGGTCTCTCACCGAGGCAGATGTCAGGTGCAGCCGAGATGGTGTCGCTCCCCAAAGGCGGAGCGGGATTGCCCCGAGAGGATGGCGGGGGTAGTAGTGGTTCCTCTATCGTGCCGCAGCGCTGGGCAACAGCGCTGGTAAAGGAGAGGCAAAGACAGAGGCTGCGGTTCCGGGTGTTTTTACTCACAAGTCTTTCAGATGCTGGCCGAGGTACCGTTCTCTGCCACCATGGGCTCCAGCCGATCCCGGATCCGTGAAAGGTCAAGTCCGGTGTGTGTGTGTGTCAGCCTTTGAGCTCTCTCCTCCTTTTATGCGCTAGGTATCAGACCCCCGTGGCGTGAAGCACTTGAGGGTCCCAGTGTCAATAAAGTGTGACCCGTTCTGTATGCTGATAGCGCGGTTCCTTTATGGGGCCGGTCCTCAGCCACGGATAATATATGCTATTTGCTGTAGACTCATGGGACGGGTCCGGTGACTTTCTGTAGCCGTTCCCCACGACCCTTGCAGAGTTGGTAGACAACTTGGAGTATGCCTGCCCTAGGAATCTGTATCCCAGCAGCGCCAGTCCTGTGGAAGCAGCTGCCCTGCTTCGCCGCAGCGAGTGTATGTTGAACGCCTTGGCCCACAGAGCTGCGCGTCGCACGTCCGTTCTGCTCTGTGTCTGAAGCGGAACTCTCTGTAGTTGTGGTGTTGTGTCTGAGCTGTTGCCCCCAGTCGCTGCCACTGGTTGGTTCACTACTCTCACTAGGTCAACCTGCTCTTCCCACTGTGCTCCTAACTCCCCCTGGTGGTTGCTTCTCCCTGACCCGGAGTCCCCACTCCAGTGGATCTGGGAAGCCCCTGGTTCGGTGGCGTCCTGTAAACCCACCGCTGTAGTGACCCCTTACTTTGATCCGACCCTGGCTCAGTCCCCATTGGGGAGGGCAACCCACTGTCTGTATGTTGGTGTGTGTGTGTAAACCGGCCGACCTTCCCTGGACCTAGGATGGGTATTACACCCTAATGGGGGTGTAGTACCCTGTGGCGCATGAAGCCGCTGGGGCGCCACACAAGGGATATTATATAGCTAATGGGGATTTCTAATATCAGATAAAAAAACATCAAAAGAGGAAAAATGCATTAAAATAAAGTGGGTGGAGCTGGGGGATATTAATGTCCAATTAGCATTTCTCAAAGATGGTGTCAGAGCAGCATCTTGTGATGATCGCACGGTTACTGGTTACATACTAGGTAACTGGTGGTGCCAGTATGTTGTCCACCACCCTGTAGCTTTCCATCATAAAAGGGAATCTGGCAGCATAAAATTACTGTTCAAACCAAGCACAACACCTCATTGGAGACATAATAAAGATCATAAAGGGACATAGCTGTAATAAAGATCATACCGAGACATAGCCGTAATAAAGATCATACCGGGACATAGCCGTAATAAAGATCATACCGGGACATAGCCGTAATAAAGATCATACTGGGACATAGCCGTAATAAAGATCATACCTTTTAGTTTAAAAAATAGAGACTGTACAAATCAATTTGCAGAACTTGGGCCAATAGAGCTCCTGTCCGACTGCCATATAATATCGACCTGGCTGCTGGACCAGGTCCTGCGAATCGATTTGCGCCATCACTTTTTTTTTTAGGCTCATTAAAATAAGACTGAGTAGTAATGTTACAATTTTGTATTTTTACATTAAAACATATCAGGAGGGATGTTATGCAGGGTGCTCCACAATATAGCTATAAGTACATTAAAATATATATACATATATATATATATATATATATATATATATATATATATATATACTGTCCCTGACAGAAGTTCTGTCGCTTATCCAAAAGCTTATAGCCTGAATTTAAGTTCATCCATTGGTTTTATAAATTACTCTTTTAAAAGCTGAAACCCTCCCAAATTTGGTTTAAGTTGTGAAACTAAAGTTGCTGCAAAGCTGATATATTGATCATTTAATGAACACAGAAAGGTCAGATTTTGTCAAGACAAAAGTTTTGTCGCCCACAGAAAGTAATGTGAAATTCAAACAAATAATTAACTTCTAATACAAAGATATGTTGTATAACATTGGAGAATGAAGTTGTGGTGCTATTAGAGCCATATTTAATATTTTGTCTGACTTCCATGAGCTTGCAGGACTGAATCCATGTGGTTCAACAATGATTCATACAATTTATTGATGAAGTCATCAGGAATAGCAAAGTATGCAGTCTTACATGTCTCCCAGAGTTCATCTAGATTCTTTGGTTTTGTCTTCAAAGCTTCCTCTTTCATCCTACCCCAAACATGCTCAATGATGTTCATGTTTTGTGACTGGGCTGGCCAGTACTTGAGCACCTTGATCTTCTTTGCCAGGAGGAACTTTGTTGTAGAGATGGATGTAGGAGTTGGAGCACCATCCTGCTGCAGAATTTGACCCCTTTTATGATTGGGAATGTAAGAGGTAGCTAATACTTCTTGATATTTTAGGCTATTGATATTGCCTTCCACCTTGAAAATGTTTTGCATACCCCCATACTGAATATAACCCCAGACCATGATCTTTCCACCACCAAACTTAACTGTTTTCTGGATCCATATGGGCTCCAGTAGGTCTCCTGCAGTATTTGCGGCAGCTGTGGTGTAATTCAACTGAAGATTTATCAGAGAAATCTACCTTCTGCCACTTTTCCAGCATCCATCTCTTTAGCAGGCTGTGGGACTTGGCAAATGCCACACGTTTTTTTAATTGCCTTTTGTTTAGTGCTGGCTTCTGGGCACTGATTCGACCATGGAGGCCATTTCGGGACAGAATCCTACAAACTGTTGTAGTTGACACAGGGACTTGAGGTGACCAGGCCTGTTGGAGCTCTGCTGCAGTGGAAGAGGGGCTGGCTGTGGATTTTCTAACCAATAAAGTTCCTCCTGAGCAGTTGTCTTGCTGGGTCTGCCGGACCTGGCCTTGTCAAAAACATCTCCAGTCTCTTCAAATCTTTTTTTAATTCTTTGTACTTGATGCTGAGACACATGAAAGGTGGCAGCCACTTCTGCAGCGGATCTGGTCTTCAGCCTCTTGATAATCAAGGCTTTGGTCTCAGGGTGGATTTTTGGCATGTTGTCAGAGGTCAAGTTGCAGTTCAACTGAAGGTCTGGGGTGCTGGGTTTCTTTTTATATACATGCACTAATTAACCGATCATTTAGTGAGCACAGGTGAGGATGTAAACTAGGATTGCGTGCATTATATGACAAGGCGACAAAACCTTTGTTTTGCCAAAATCTGACCTTTCTGTGTTCATTCAATGATCAATATTTCAGCTTTGCAGCAACTTTATTTTCATAACCTAAACCAAATTTGGGAGGGTTTCAGCTTTCAAAAGAGTAATTTATGAAACCACTGGATGAATTTAAAGTCAGGTTATAAGCTTTTATTTACATAACATGGATAAGCGACAGAACTTCTGTCAGGGACTGTATATATACATACATACAAGGTAATACAATAGTACAAGATGTACACTTAGGGTGGCTTTACACGCTACGACATCGCTAAAGCGATCTCGTTGGGGTCACGGAATTTTTGACGCACATCCGGCCGCGATAGCGATGTCTTGCGTGTGACATCTATTAACGATTTTGAATCGTTGCAAGAACGTTCAAAATCGCTAATCGGTGACATGCCCCCTTATTCCCAATTATCGTTGCTGCTGCAGTAACGATGTTGTTCCTCATTCCTGTGGCAGCACACATCGCTACGTGTGACACCGCACACAAGGAACCTCTCCTTACCTGCGTCCCGCCAGCAATGAGGAAGGAAGGAGGTGGGCGGGATGCTCGTCCCGCTCATCTCCACCCCTCCGCTTTGATTGGGCGGCCTCTTAGTGGCGTCGCTGTGATGCCAAACAAACTGCCCCCTTAGAAAGGAGGCGGTTCGCTGGTCACAGCGACGTCGCTAGGCAGGTATGTGTGTGTGATGTTGCCGTAGCGATAATGTTCACTACGGCAGCGATCACCACATATCGGCCGTACGATGGGGGTGGGTGCTATCGCGCTCGACATCGCCAGCATCGGCTAGCGATGTTGCAGCGTGTAAAGCACCCCTTAGTATGTTTTGTTATCTTTCGGTCCCATGAAATTAGGTTTATAGGTAGTCAGTGCTGCTTGAAGGTTTGCGAACCCTTCAGAATTTTACATATTTCATACATTTGATCTAAAACTACATCAAATGTTCACACAGATCCTAAAAGTGGATAAAAGAGAACCAAATCACACAGATTAGTCAAAAATATTATATTGTAATTTTTATGTATTTAAGAAAATATCCAATATTACAAGTCTGTGAGTGTCAAAAGTATATGAAGCTTTAGAATTAGCAAATAATTTGAAGGAGAACTTAGAGTTTGTCATCCCTTTGCTAAAAAACAGCAATCGGGTGAGAGTGGGCAACCTGTTTTATTCAATATACAAGTAGAGCGAGAGAAAACCCAAAGAGAAATGATGCTCAAAGGATCAATATTTTTCAATCCAGAAAAACGTACAAATATAAACCTTGGCCCCTCACCTCATCATGTTTTGCTGCATTGTGCACATTTCCATGTATATTATGAATCAGAGATTTGATGTAATGGATGTCTTGTTACTTTCAATATGCCTATGCAGGAGAAGAGCTTTACTAGATCATTAAAGTACACCAGTACTTCCACACCTTTAGTGACATCTGGAGATGAGCGCTCACCAACATCAAGTTCAGAAAACAGTCCTTATTGAAATGTCTCAACATATAATGTGTTTCTGTTCTGTCATGCCCCTTTATCAAGTACTGATCTGTGTTTCTTGTACTGATAAATAGGCTTGAGAGCCCAGAAACATCTTGTCTGTTGAGACGTGTCAATAAAGAATGTTTTCTGCACTTGATCTTGGTGAGCGCTCATCTCCAGATGTCCCTAAAGGTGTGGAGGTTCTAATGTACTTTCCAATTGATCCCATGGTAACAGACATCTCAGGATCATATGCTGTATCCATGCTAAAATTATCACAATGTTTAAAAAATATGTATATTTTTAGCCAATGCGAAGTGTAACGCTCGCGGCCGGTGTAGGGGCAGCAAGTGGGATATGTGGACCCACTGGACCACAGTGGGGACCTGGGATTACCCTTTAGTGGGGTGGGCTTAACTAAGCACCCACCGCGAGGCGGACGCCAGCTACCACTCCCAACGTAGTGACCAGGACTGTGCCAGCTGAAGCCAGGACAGGTGATGGACTCGGGTACAGGTGGGATGACTAAGGCAGGCTGGAAAGGCGGGTACAGACAGCATTGTGGGCACGGCAGGGACAGATAGGTATGGGAAGGCAGACTAAGGTACAGGTGACTGACACAGGGGTAACAGGACCTGACAACTAGCTAGACAGACAGGACATTTACTAACTGGGAAAGTTGCGCAGGCACCTCCCCTTAAATATATAGGGCCTCTCAGCCTATGGCTGAGAGGCATTTCCAGGAAATGGTGCACCGGCTCTTTAAGAGGAGAGCCAGTGTGTGCGCATTTTTTATGCACTCCCAGGAACCCTGTGCAGCATGTACAGGACCTGGGAGGGGAGGAAGGCAGGAGAGCACGTGGAAGGTCGCAAGGCAACAAGGGAGAACGGGACCTCGCCTGGGTGGTGAGTAAGTTGGTGTCCCTGCAAGGACGCTGGCTCTACACTAAGGATTTACAGAATGTTTTTTTTTCTACTTCGGTAAATAGATGGCAACATTTGTCAGTTTTTGTAAAACTGTTAAAATACATCCATCTCAGTATTCTTGCATTGGCCCTCTCCCAACTCTACTCAAGTCTGTCACTATATTTCCTGTTCCAGCCAGACGAGCATGTGAGCGCTGCAGCAGTGACCAAAGCGTCACATCTCTGTCTGGTTGCAATAGGATGCACAGAAAACGGTGAAGAAGCTAGGTAATATTGGGAGAGGAGTGATAAGGTAGTTTTATTTTCTTATACTATTTTAGAGCACATTATATGTTGTTTTTTTCACATAGATGCATTGGATAAGTAGTTACACTTTTTTTTTTTTACAGTAGTTTTCCTTCAACAGACTAGAAATGTACACTTTTAGTAACAATAAATGGTGATAAAGTAATAGTCTTCAATGCATCGCTATGACAAGCAATTTAAATGTCAGCGGACAATTTTTAGTGAAATGCGTTCAAACAAAGCAGGTTTGTGTTGCTGATATCTCTGAAACTGTCCTGTTCTTTTGTATGGGTCTGACATTGCCACAAAAAGCAAAGAATTGATTTTCAGTCAAAGAAATCATTACAGCAAATGTACCATGTGTTTATTAATTGCTAAAAGAAACTAAAACTTAAAATGATTTTGAAACTGAAAAGTCTGCAGTCTGTTTGACTGCAGACTGCCAAATTGTGACAGTGTGAAATGTGCACACTGTCAGATTTGCCTCCTGGATTTATGTGATTTGCATACTTGTGGTTAAGTGCCAACTAGAGATTTATTTATCCTATTGGGAAAAACAGATAACAATCTAGTCAGCACATGATTGCAAGTATGCAGATCACTAACGCTGCTTATACAGAGGAATCATGACAGTATTCATATTGCACACCATCACAATTCAATATTCTGAAGTCACAAAGAATGACCACAGACTTTTGTTTCAGCATGGAAAAACTCTTAAGTTTTGCTAATTAAACACTATACATCTGTATATATCAGAAAGGGAACATGTGATGTCCCCAAATGCAATTAATCTGTAGTTTATGGTTGCAGAGACATCGGTTAGTCAGTGTGCCAGGGCGTGCTTATAGCTGCCAGTAACAACATACTGAGCGATGACTGCAGCTTTGCCAGCCGTACCTGTATGACTGAAAGCCACAGGCAGCTATGAGGAATAAAGTACATTTCCTACTGGTAGCTGGTCACCGTTAGAACACTATTAACCTGCAGAGTAACCCCTATCTGTAGGTTTATAGAGTTTGGGTACATGACAGGTTCTCTTAAAGTAGCTATTTTTTATGTTTTAAATGTTTTTATTACATTGTCAATTAGTCAGTTTGTACATTCACATATTCTGAAACCGCATCATGTAAAAAACAAAAAATTGCACATCACAGTTCTAAAAAGACCCAAGAGTTAAGTCATTACATGTATTGGAATCATTACCAATGTTCTTATACAGCTAATGTATCAAAATACTTTTATTTTTTATGTATTCTTATAGCTATCTATCTATGCAAGAGGACCATGCAGAACAAAGCAAGACTGGAGTTAGCAGATTATGAAGCCGTAGGTATACCAAGATCATAGCCCGTAGATAGAACGGAAGCAGAATGTTTTTCAGTGTTAAATATGCGTTTCTTAAAAAGTTTGTTTTTTTTATTATAATCAAAACATGCATGACCTATATCATGTAACTCAAACATAAAAGATGTCATTTTTGGATGATTGGATTTCTTACGGCACATGCTATACCTTTTGTGATTTTTTTTTTCTTATGGGGAAACACTGACATTCGGTAAATGTTGAGTATTCTATAATTTTATCATGACTCAAGGGAATGGTCATAGATTTACAAAGTAATCACAATTAGTAAAATGGAACCTTAAGAGAAAAAAGGTAAGTTATATTTAGAAATGTACCAATGCCTACAATTTGACAGATTTTTAATACTTTTCTTGATCCATATGAAAGGAAAGTGATTGTTTGTTTTATTGTATGAAATAAAAAGTCATATTTATAAATTACAGAATTTAACTATTTTTTATATATAGACTTTGTTGGGGTTTTTGGTTTTTTTTTAAATTGTTTGAATTGTTAATACTTTTCTGTATCAATTAATCAATTTAATTACTTATCAATAGTAATGAAATCCAAAGAATTTATTTTCTGGCACCCAATGATCAAACATCATATTAGTCTAGAGTAAAGGCCGCTTTACACACTGCGATATCGGTACCGATATCGCCAGCGTGCGTACCCGCCCCCATCGGTTGTGCGACACGGGCAAATTGCTGCCCGTGTTGCACAACATCGCCCGGAACCGTCACATGGACTTACCTTCCCTGCGACGTCGCTGTGACCGGTGAACCGCCTCCTTTCTAAGGGGGCGGTTTGTTCAGCGTCACAGCGACGTCACAGCAGCGTCACTGAACCGCCGCCCAATAGAAGCGGAGGGGCGGAGATGAGCGGGACGTAACATCCCGCCCACCTCCTTCCTTCCGCGTTGTGGCCGGGACGCAGGTAAGGTGAGGTTCCTCGTTCCTGCGGTGTCACATGGAGCGATGTGTGCTGCCGCAAAAACGAGGAACATCTTCGTTACTGCTGCAGTGACGATATTTGAGAATGGACCCCCATGTCACCGATGAGCGTTTTTGCGACGATGCAAAATCGCTCATAGGTGTCACACGCAACGACATCGCTAAAGCGACCGGATGTGCGTCACAAATTCCGTGACCCCAACGAGATCACTTGAGCGATGTCGTAGCGTGTAAAGCCCGCTTAAGTCCAAATTTATTTAAAAGGTTAACGACATTTGAAAGTTTTTCCACACGAAGGGGATGCTTTTGTCACTTTTCAGGTATTTCTTTTACAAAAAACAGTAAAAAAAAAAACCCCAAAACAAACAGAAAAACAGGCAGAAATTCCTTAAGCTGTAGAGTTTCATTTTAGTAACAATGCAACTTTTTGGGTATTGCACATGTGGTGCAAACAAATGATATTTTGAAAAATCTTATGCATAGGCTGCAACGAAATACGCCTTTTTGCAATGCAATGAGTAAAATGTGCGGTATAGATGTATCTTTTTTGTCGAATCAAAGTGATCATAGCCTAATGATCAATCAGAAACCCCAAAACCAACTATCTAGGGAGGACACCACCTTGTTTATTAAGGTTCAGCATTTTTAATCTTACATTAAATAATTAATAATAAAAATTTAAGTTTCAAGTCTAAATACTGTTTAGTTAATTTTTAATAGGTTCTAGTACTTGTTAATTAATGTGGGAGCTTGGTCCTGAGACATCTGTTGATTGCTGAAATCACAGGTAAAGGCCCCGTTACACGCAACAACATCGCTAACGAGATGTCGTTGGGGTCACGGAATTCGTGACGCACATCCGGCCTCGTTAGCGACATCGTTGCGTGTGACACATACGAGCGACCGCTAACTATGTAAAATACTCACCAAATTGTTGATCGTTGACACGTCGTCCATTTCCCAAATGTCGTTGCTCGTGCAGGACGCAGGTTGTTCATCGTTCCTGAGGCAGCACACATCGCTGCGTGTGACACCCCAGGAACGACGAACAACACCGTACCTGTGTCCTGCCGGCAACAAAGTGGGCGTGACTCTCCTGCGGCTGCTCTCCGCCCCTCCGCTTCTATTGGACGCCTGCTGTGTGACGTCGCTGTGACGCCGCACAAACTGCCCCCTTAGAAAAGAGGCAGTTCGCCGGCCACAGCGACGTCGCTAGGAAAGTAAGTACGTGTGACGAGTACTAGTGATTTTGTACGCCACGGGCAGCGATTTGCCCATAATTCACAAACGACGGGGGCAAGTGCTTTCACGAGCGACATCGCCAGTGATGTCGCTGGGTGTAAAGCCCCCTTTAGAAGCATTCAACATAGGCTGGTTCCTACATGTGAACCGACCGGCCTTGGGTCTCATGACTTGAGCTCAACAGCGTGTAAACATATATACAGTCATACCCAAAAGCGTTGGCACCCTTGAAATTGTTCCAGAAAAGGAAGTGTTTCCCAGAAAATTATTGCAATTGAACGTTTTGTTATAAACATGTTTATTTCTTTTGTATGTATTGGAACAATATAAAAAACAACTGCTGCGGAATAAAAGGAAATTTGGACATAAATATCACACAAAACTCCAAAAATGGGCCTGACAACGTTGTTGGTGCCCTCAACTTAATATTTGGTTGCACACCCTTTGGAATAAATAACTGCAATCAATTGCTTCCTATAACCGGAGCAGTGGGGCAAAGAAGACAGATGAATATTTATTTGTTTATTTATTTTAAGTGAGCCAATGGCAATAATACTACATAGATGACTATGGGGGTGCATAACAATATATTTAGGACTATGGGCATGCATTATACTATATTGAGGACTTTGGGGGGGTGCCTTGTAATAAATGAATAACTATGGGGGTGCATTATATTATATGGAGAACTATGGGGTGCATTATACTATATGGAGGACTATGGAGTGTATTATACTACAAGAAGACTATGGGGGGGCATAATACTATATGGAGGACTATGTGTGGCCAAGTATACTACATGGAGGACTATGGGGTGCATAATAATATATGGAGGACTATGTGGGGCTAATTATACTATATGGGAGGCTATGTGGGACCATTATAATATTTAGAGGGTTATGAGGGAGCCTTTATACTTTCTGGAGGTCTTTTTGAGGGCCATTATACTGCATGCAAGAAATTATACAGTGTGAAGGTTTATGTGTGGTCCAACATACTGTGCTGAAGGCTGTGTGGAGGCCATTATACTGCTTAGACGGCTAGTGTGAGCCATTATACAGTGTGAAGAGTTATGGGGTTTATTATACTATATGTAGGCCCATTATAATAATAATATTTTTATAGCGCCAACATATTCTGCAGCGATTTACAATTCAATTATACTGCATGGAGGGCTGTGTGAGTTCACAGTTGGGGAACATACTATGTTGGAAGCACCATAGTTTGTTGGGGTAGTTAAGGAGGTTACAGTATTGTCATTATACTGTGCGTGTGAAGGGTACTGTGGAGGAATTCACTGTGGTGGTATGATATAGTGTTTGTGGGGCACTTTTGTTGGCATCATACTTTATGGGTGCAATGAAAGGGGAATCTAGGGACTTCAATATGAGGAAAATTGCTATCATCTTTTAATAAAGATTTTAAAGGGACAGCACTGAAGATTTGACACTTTAATATGATGTAAAGTAGTCAGTATACAGCTTGCATAACAGTTTAAATGTGGTGTCCTCTTAAGAACCCAACACACAGCCATTAATGTCAACACCACCGGCACGAAGAGTGAGTACACCCCTAAGTGGCCATATAATGCCCCAAATGTCAATATTTTGTGTGCTACCATTATTTTCAAGCACTGCCTTCACTCTCTTGCATGTGTAGTTCACTAGAGCTTCACTGGAGCCGCTGGATCCTCTTCCATCCTCCATGACACCATCATGGAGCTGGTGGATGTTAGAGACCTTCTCCTCCTCCACCTTCCATTTGAGGAGGCCTGACAAAGTGTTTTCCCATGAAAATATATATTTAAATATTTACAAAAATGTGATAAAAAAATTGTTTAATAGATCTGAGAGTCCTCAGTGGTTGATACCTTTTAATGGCTAACTGAAAGATGGTAATATATAGCAAGCTTTCGAGAATACTCAGGTCTCTTCATCAGGCTCAGTAGCCTGATTAAGAGACCTGAGTAGTCTCAAAAGCTTGCTATGTATTACCTTTTATTTGCTAACTGAAAAGATGGTATCAACCACTGAGGATTCTCAGTTCTTTTAAACATTTTTTTTTTATCTCTACTGTACTGGCTAACACGGTACAAAGATATATTTTACCTGTACAAAAATGTGAGCGGTGTACTCACTTTTGTGATGTACTATATAATTATTGCAAAGCTTAACTTCCTCAATGTAAAACTCTTTCGGAGATTGTTTGTGTTTAAAATAGAATTCCTTAATCAGATTGAAAATGTACAGAAGTAAAAGCGATCATTCCTTTATCTCATTCCGGTCCAATAAGTGACAGCGCCAAGCAAAATGTTTTGGGCTATTATCTCCTGTATGTAGCTCAATATCTTTCTTCATAATCATGCATTAGTAAAAGATTGCTTTCACAATACAAAAGTATAATGTATTGTTTACATGCTAAATATTTATTTTATTTTTGTCTCTTACTGTTTGCCAGGAAAACTTAGCAAGACTGCAACGGGCATTTGCAAGAAAATGGGAATTTATATTTATGCAAGCAGAGGCACAAGTCAAGTAAGATATGATGTAATAAAGATGTATTAAAAGGTTTTGGCCTAGTTTACATAATGCTGATATGTAAATTTTAGCATTAACAAGAAATGTTACAGAGTAAAGGAGGCTTTACACGCAACGAGATCGCTAACGAGATGTCGTTGGGGTCACAGAATTCGCGACGCACATCCGGCCTCATTAGTGATGTCGTTGCGTGTGAAATGCACGAACGACCGCTAACGATCAAAATTACTCACCTAATCGTTGATCATTGACACGTCGTTCTAATCCCAAATATCGTTGCTGTTGCAGGACGTAGGTTGTTCGTCGTTCCTGCGGCAGCACACATCACTATGTGTGACACCGCAGGAACGAGGAACAACATCGTACCTGCGGCCGCCGGCAATGAGGAAGGAAGGAGGTGGGCGGGATGTTCCGACTGCTCATCTCCGCCCCTCCACTTCTATTGGGCGGCCGCTTAGTGACACTGCTGTGACGCCGAACGAACCTCCCCCTTAAAGGAGAGATTGTTCGGCGGCCACAGTGACGTCGGTGAAGAGGTAATTGCGTGCGACGCTGCCGTAGTGATACTGTTCGCTACGGCAGCGATCACCCTGTGACGCGCCACCAACGTGTGCGGGTGCTATCGCTCGCGACATCACTAGCGATGTCGCAGCGTGTAAAGCCCGCTTATCTGTTTATATTTTTATTTCATAAGTCAATAATTCACATGAAAATAAAAAAACTTTGTAATCTATCTTATCAGAGATATCTGCTTTTTTCTCCTCCTCGACTGATCTTTCATTCTCAAATTTTTCAGGTATAATCTGTCTTCAGTGAATACTGATTTTGTCCATTACTGAAAAATGAGATGACAGTTGGTGCTTATAAAGTTCTATGGAGAACTGTCGTTTAAAGGGAACCTGTCACCAGATTTGGGCCTTCTAAACTAAAACTAGCACCTTAACCCCTTCACCCCCGGCCACTAAAACACCCTAATGACCGGGCCATTTTTTGCAATTCTGACCAGTGTCACTTTGACAGGTTATAACTCTGGAACGCTTCAACGGATCCTGGCGATTCTGAGATTGTTTTTTCGTGACATATTGTACTTCATGTCAGTGGTAAATTTAGGCCGATATTTTTTGCGTTTATTTGTGAAAATTTAGGAAATTTGGCGAAAATTTTGAAAATTTCGCAATTTTCAAACTTTGAAAATTTATGCCCATAAATCTGAGAAATATGTCACACAAAATAGTTACTAAATAACATTTCCCACTTGTCTACTTTACATCAGCGCAATTTTCGAAACAAATTTTTTTTTCGTTAGGAAGTTAGAAGGGGTCAAAGTTCATCAGCAATTTCTCATTTTTCCAACAAAATTTAGAAAATAATTTTTTTTAGGGACCACATCACATTTGAGGTGACTTTGAGAGACCGAGGTGACAGAAAATACCCAAAAGTGACCCCATTCTAAAAACTGCACCCCTCACTCTGCTCAAAACCACATCCAAAAAGTTTATTAACCCTTTAGGTGCTTCACAGGAACCAAAGCAATGTGGAAGGAAAAAATGAAAATTTTACTTTTTAACACAAAAATGTTACTTTAGCCATAAAATTTTCATTTTTACAAGGGAGAAAAGAGAAAGTGCACCCTACAATTTATTGTGCATTTTCTCCTGAGTATGCAGATACCTCATATGTGGTAAAAATCAATTGTTTGGGTGCACAGCGGAGCTCGGAAGGGAAGGAGCGCCATTTGAATTTTTGAACGCAAAATTAGCTGCACTCATTAGCGGACGCCATGTCGGGTTTGAAGACCCCCTGAGGTGCCTAAACAATGGAGCTCCCCCACAAGTGACCCCATTTTGGAAACTAGAGCCCTCAAATATTTTTTCTAGATGTTTGATGAGCACTTTGAACACCTGGGGGCTTCACAGAAGTTTATAACGTTGAGCCGTGAAAAGAAAAAAATTTTTTTTTACCACAAAACTGTTGCTTCAACTAGGTAGCTTTTTTTTTCACAAGGGTATTGGGAAAAAATGCAACATAAAATGTATTGTCCATTTTCTCCTGAGTACGCAGATACCTCATATGTGGTGGAAATCAAATGTTTGGACACACGGCAGTGCTCGGAAGGCAAGGAGCGCCATTTAAATGCAAAATTAGCTGCACTCATTAGCGGACGCCATGTCAGGTTTGAAGACCCCCTGAGGTGCCTAAACAATGGAGCTCCCCCACAAGTGACCCCATTTTGGAAACTAGAGCCCTCAAATAATTTTTCTAGATGTTTGGTGAGCACTTTGAACACCTGGGGGCTTCACAGAAGTTTATAGCGTTGAGCCGTGAAAAGAAAAAAAAAATTTTTTACCACAAAACGGTTGCTTCAATTAGGTAGCTTTTTTTTTCACAAGGGTAACAGGAAAAAATGCACCATAAAATGTATTGTGCATTTTCTCCCGAGTACGCAGATACATCATATGTGGTGGAAAGTAATTGTTTGGGCGCATGGCGGGGCTCAGAAGAGAAGGAGCGCCATTTGACAGCAAAATTGGTTGGAATCATTAGCGGACGCCATGTCACGTTTGGAGACCCCCTATGGTGCCTAAACAGTGGAGCTCCCCCACAAGTGACACCATTTTGGAAACTAGAGCCCTCAAATAATTTTTCTAGATGTTTGGTGAGCACTTTGAACACCTGGGGGCTTCACAGAAGTTTATAGCGTTGAGCCGTGAAAAGAAAAAAAATTTTTTTACCACAAAACGGTTGCTTCAACCAGGTAGCTTTTTTTTTCACAAGGCTATCAGGAAAAAATGCACCATAAAACGTATTGTGCATTTTCTCCTGAGTACGCAGATACCTCATATGTGGTGGAAAGTAATTGTTTGGGCGCATGGCGGGGCTCAGAAGAGAAGGAGCGCCATTTGACTTTTCAAACGCACAGACGCAGTGCACTGATCGGCCGCTGCAGGACGCACGGTCGGATGCGATAAAAAAAGCGTCGGGGATACGTAAAAAAAAAAGTCACGCCAAAAATTGACCATGGATGCAGATATGTTATGTGCATCCCTGATCAGCGCTCGGCGGGACGCACAGACGGATGCCATACAAAAATTGTCGCGAATACGGAAAAAAGTCACGCCAAAAATTGAGCAGGGATGCCGATCCGTTATCTGCATCCCTGATCAGCGCTCGGCGGGACGCACGGTCGGACGCGATACAAAAAGCGTCGCGAATACGGAAAAAAGTCACGCCAAAAATTGAGCAGGGATGCCGATCCGTTATCTGCATCCCTGATCAGCGCTCGGCGGGACGCACGGACGGACGCGATACAAAAAGCGTCGCGAATACGGAAAAAAGTCACGCCAAAAACTGACCACGGATGCAGATCCGTTATCTGCATCCCTGATCAGCGCTTGGCGGGACGCACGGACAGATGAAGTGTAAAAATGGACAGGATACAAGAAAAAAAAAAAAAAAAAAGTTATACTCACAGTACCAAGAGGATCACTGACCAGAAGAGTTGCAGAGGAACAAGAAGGCAGTGAGATAGACAGCTTTACACCAGCAGCAGGCAGGACGTTGGACAGATCAGCAGAAGGACCCAGCGATGGAGGCAGATGTGATCGGGCCAGTGAAGACCTCGGACGACCCGTGAAGGCAGGTAAGAGGACGTCGGGGGGGGGGCAGGGGGGGATGGGGAGAGGGGGGGGCAGAGGGGGGGCAGATGGGGGGGGTTAGAGGGAGAGCAGAGGGGGCGGAGAAGCAAAGGCAGAAGGAAGGAACCTTGGAAGCAGAATAGAGATGACAGAGGAGGCAGGCAGATAGCGTGGGGAGCAGATCGGGATGCCGGGGGGCAGATCGGGGCGTAGGGGAGCAGATCGGGGCGTAGGGGGGCAGATCTGGGGGGGCACGGGCAGGGGCCTTCACGGGAGCGCGCAGGGGCCTTCACGGGAGCGCGCAGGGGCCATCGCCGGAGCGCAATACTTACCTTTGGAGCTGGCGCGGTGACAGCAGAGGCGGCGTCTGCGGCGGCAGCAGCGGTGGCGTGGTACCAAAAGTACCAGCCACTCCACGCTGCAGCCATGTTGGGGGAGGGTCCCCAGAGCAGTACAGGCCTGGGGAGGGCGGCCACCGGCAGATCAGACCGCCCCACTGCACACTGATTGGAGCGATTGCGCGTCATAGCACGATCGCTCCAATCAGTGCTGCAGGGGCTGGGGGCGGCATGTTTGAGGTCCACCTATGATATGCTGCAGCAGCTGCGGCATCTCATAGCTGGATCTCACAGGATCGCACTAATTCGGGCATTATTTTTGCCGAAATTAGTGCGATCGATGTGGTTGGCGGTTCAGATTTGAACAGCCAATCACATCGATCGTCGATAGGGGGTGGCGATGCCGCCCCCCCTGGGGTCAAGCAAAGGTCCCCTGCTGTAAGAAACAGCAGGGGACATCATTTGAAAGCCGTTGCTATGGCCACGGCAATCAAATGAAGTTTAGGCAGTAAAATTACGTCCCTGGTCGTTAAGTCACGTTAAAATAGGACGTAATTTTACTGCCCGCGGTCGTGAAGGGGTTAAGCAGTGCCTGTGCTGCATTCCATGAAGGTACCTGTGACCCCCTGACCACCCCTGTAGCCCCCAAATATACCTTTATAAAATCTCCCTCCCGGTATGTAAATTGTCCGGCCCGATGGGTGTCCTATTCTGTGCCTCCTGTCCCTCAGGCAGTAACATGCACCTTTATATAATGCAGTACAGGTGCTGCTTAAGGTGCTAGTTTTAGTTTAGAAGGTCAAAATCTGGTGACAGGTTCCCTTTAAGGAGAATGTGCTGCAGAGGTTCTGTGTCTGCCTCTAGCTTCTACTTCTCACCCATTTCCCCTCCATAGAGTCTTGAGAAGAAACTGTCATCTCCTATCTCTATAATTGGAAAGTCTGTCTTCAATGAATTAAGGTTTTACATAATTTATCCATATATTGAAAGTGAAAGATCAGTCCTGGAGGAGAAAAAAGCAGATTTCTCTAATAAGACATATTGCAAAGTTGCTTATTTTTAAGTGTACTATTGATTTATTAAATAAAAATGAAGTTACTTTTTAAAAGCAAAACAAGTATGAACTGTTGTTCAATACGCTTTCCTCTTTATAGTATAGGCTTCTATCTTTAGCTCAAAACAACCACCACACACACTGTACTTTTCATCCTTATTTGACAAATACATTTCTTGCATTATGAGGCAAATTCTACTCAAGAACTTACAATGTAGTTAGGAAGAATAACAGTAACACGCTCAAACAGTTAAAGGGGTTTTACACTATGTTTTCACCCCCTTGCCATATAACATAGCTCTTCAAAACAATGCCTTTTGTAATTTACTTGTATTGTATGTATAGCATCTATGAGCGCATCTCAGCATGGAGCACATAGAACTGTATCGTTATGCAGATTCCTTCTTCCTCCTATGTTATGTCCGATACTTCCTTTTCTGGCACAGAAATTAGACCAAATGAAAGGAAGTTGTCATTGGTCTCCTGATGGTGGTCTCCTGAAGACACAATTAGTCTGTCTCACACAAGCTGAGCTGAAAGTTTGGTTCAGCAATAGCTGGCAACCCCTCAGCTAAATCTCTCCCAAACCTGGTCAGTCACAGATCTTTCTAAAAATTAGCCCACTGATCTTTGAAAAAAAAATTGATCACAGATCTCGCTAAAAATTAGAGCACTGATCTTCCAGAGATTGGTCAAAAACTAGCCCAAAGCCTAAAGGCTACTTTACACGCTGCGATATCGGTCCCGATATCGCTAGCGTGGGTACCCGCCCCCATCTGTTGTGCGACACGGGCAAATCGCTGCCCGTGCCGCACATCATCGCGCAAACCCGTCACACATACTTACCTGCCCGGCGACGTCGCTGTGACCGGCGAACCGCCTCCTTTCTAAGGGGGCGGTCCGTGCGGCGTAACAGCGACGTCACTGAGCGGCCGCCCAATAGAAGCGGAGGGGCGGAGATGAGTGGCTGGAACTTCCCGCCCACCTCCTTCCTTCCTCATAGCGGCCGGGAGGCAGGTAAGGAGAGGTTCCTCGTCCCTGCGGCGTCACACATAGCGATGTGTGCTGCCGCAGGAGCGATGAACTACATCGTTACTGCTGCAGTAACGATAATCGAGAATGGACCCCCATGTCACCGATGAGCGATTTTGCACGTTTTTGCAACGATGCAAAATCGCTCATCGGTGTCACACGCAGCAACATCGCTAATGCGGCCTGATGTGCGTCACAAATTCCATGACCCCAACGACTCCGCATTAGCGATGTCGCAGCGTGTAAAGCCCCCTTTAGTCACAGATCTTCCCAAAAATTGGGGCACTGATCTTCCAAAGATTGGTCAAAAATTATCCCAAAAACTTGGTCACAGATCTTCCCAAAAATTGGGTCACTGATCTTACAAAACAGCAGATCACTGGTGTACCCTCCCCGCGTCTTTAATTACAGACCGGGTCAGTCTAACTAGCTATATCCGGCCACCACCATCTTTCCTGCCCTAACAACCTCCTCTGTATCCCATGTGACACTCTCGATCCACACCTCAAGGCTGGGATCGTGCTACTGAGCCCCAGCAGGCATCACCCCTGAGTCACAATCAGGTACCTTTTAACACTGATAAGGACACACAGCCCGTCACTCCCTCCTCTCCAAAACCAACCACAACGGTAGTGCACACACAGTATGTAACACTTACCCATGGGGTCGGAGGTGATCAGCCTGTTTGGAGGCTATATATTTTGATTATTTACATTCACAGATATCTTATTAAGGGGGGACTGTGGAGGTGGCCTGAGCTATAGCTTGTTTGTTTAAACGTAATAAGAATATCTGTGTATGTAAATAATCAAAATATAGATGTAGTTGCATAATTATCTGTCTGTCTATGTAGCCATCGCATAGACCCATAATATAATTCTAAGCTGTATAGTCATGAAGGGGTTAACCAAAGATAATGAAGCCAGAATGTGAAACTGCAAAGTCTTATCAGAAGATTCACGCAGAATGTATAACAAACAGATGTGTTTCATAACATGCTGGGAGAAATTGGGGAGTGGAATCCTCCCTAGACTCTGTGTTTTAGTTTCAAGGTTATTGATATATACTGTATAATTGAATCTATCGAATACACGAGTTTCAGCTGGTGACGCTGGCTCAAAGAGAACATGTCTCATGTGTTCATTGTCTGATTCATTAACATTGGCACTGATATACGGCATCGGTCTCTGGATACCCTGTATGAAGACTCCATTAGCAGTCTTACCCAAATTTCTCCCTTGACAACAGCAGGGGCTAACACCTTTGCTAGTTAACTGCTGCAATCTGCATTTTAAAAGCAAAGGATTTAGGTAATCCAATCACTGACATGGGGAGCTGAAAAAGTGCTGACATTTGCATAACAGAGTGACAGGGCCATGTTGGCCATCTGCGCTAACACTTTGTATCTTTGTCAGGACTTTTTCTATGGCAATAAGTTTAGTTGGAGAATGGAGGGGGCATGCTAAGTGCTCTCTCACAGGCCACTAGAAGGCATGATAGATCTTGTAGTAATAGAGCACAGTAAGCCTGGGGAGAAGTGATGGATGTAAACATCAGAGCTGCAGCTACCAAGTGTACTGTCTGCATGATAAAAGATTAATATCACTATAATAAGATTATGGATGCATTTAGTGGCACAAAAAAGCACGATTGATGACTAAAAAAGTGAAATAAGTTAGGGCAGTAGATAACTTCTTTAAGCAGATTCAGGAATATGAAAAAATAATGTAATGAAAAATAAATCAAAAAAGTAATAAGGTTTTAACAGTTTAACCAAATAAGTATTACTTTCTGTAAAACAAGTTGCACAATTTTCTTATATATTTTCTGTATTAGTTCCTCAGTTTTCAAGACCATTGCTAGCTTACCTACCATGTTCCTTGTCCACTTGACTGTGACTTTTGCCATCTGACTTAAAGGCAATCTGTCAGTTAGATCAACCCTTCTAAGCCATCTATTTGGATATGTAGGTCATAGGAAGCTAAATAAAATGATACCTTGATATCTGTGATCTAATAAATCTACATTGTTCTTGTATGCAAATGAGCTGTTTAGATCTATGGGCCGGACACAAATCTTCCTGAGTATCTGTCTCCATAGCTTATTTTAAATTAAAGCAGGTGGTACCAGTGTGAGACTTGTAATGACTGACAGTCTGCTGTCATTATCACAGGCATCTTTGCAGCGAGATCTGAACTAACACAGTACAGCAGAGCTGACAGCACTATGAGAGTACAAATGCTGCTGCTAATGTTTGTAATGGGACACACTTCACTTCTGCAGTACTGAGTTAGCTCTGCTGTGCTTTTAGTTCTGATCTCACTGCATAGCTGTGTGTGATTATGATGGTATGAAACACACAAATGTGGGAGGGCACCAGATACAAATATCATGTAGGGATAAAAAGGGATAAAAAAAACCACTAGCACATTTTAGAAAGACCTAGTAAATACAAGAGAGAAAGAAAATGTGCAAAAAGTGTGATCACCAATATGGCAAACAATATCGTTTATTTCATGCAAAAAACACCAAGACATGGACATACATTTAAAAACAAAAAAGCAAAGGCTTATATAAATGCACATATTTGGTGTCAATGGTGTATGGCACCAAAAACACCCCACACGCTCAGCAAGCCAAACAACCCAATATAGTATATTGAAAGGCACAGCCCAAAAAAAGTTCAATCAGTTTGAATAAAACAGAACAAGGCAGATACATAAGACATAATGCAGAAATGCCCAGAGATTAATGAAGCAAATATATGGCTAACAGTACATTAGGGTATATCACAAAAGTGAACTAAAGCACAACTGTCACCTGCCAGAGAAGAAATATATTGAACCAGAAATACAGGAACAAACGCCTATGAGAGTAAGGGTTGGAAGCTAAGAAAAATGCATGGGAGGGGGTGGGGCGGTGACCCCACGCGTATCGCTACAACAAGGTGTAGCTTCCCCAGGGGAAAAGTGAGGAATGCCATGGTTGGCGTGTCTTAAATACAAAGGAATGTTAATTTGCAAATTGCTTACCAGCATAGACGTGGGAGGCAGAGCGGGATCACCATGCAAACCAAGAGACGCCAATGGACGCCGTCATACTCGCCACGTGACCTGATCAGGTGGGCTCGTGATGTGAAAGTGCCAGCAACTGCGCATGCGCTAGATTGATGACGCTCGTAATCAGAAAAGCAAAGCACTTGCGCATGCGCGACGCTACAAGCGATGGGAGCGCACGTGATTCAATCACATGGTTTCATGACGTGTATGTATCATCCACCAAATGCGCATAATGACATTGTACATAATACAGATTCTCGTGAAAACATCAAAAGAATGTGGTACAAAGGAAATGCGAATGCGTACACGTAGCAAACAGCGCTATCCATACCATAGTGTCGCAAAAAGGAGCATCATATAGATAAACCATTTACAAGCGCATGCGCATGAGCGGCGGCACCCAGTATATCGAGAAGTCTCATAGAGTCACTGAAATAACCAGATACAGTTAGGTCCAGAAATATTTGGACAGTGACACAAGTTTTGTTATTTTAGCTGTTTACAAAAACATGTTCAGAAATACAATTTTATATATATAATATGGGCTGAAAGTACAAACTCCCAGCTGCAATATGAGAGTTTTCACATCCAAATCGGAGAAAGGGTTTAGGAATCATAGCTCTGTAATGCATAGCCTCCTCTTTTTCAAGGGACCAAAAGTAATTGGACAAGGGACTCTAAGGGCTGCAATTAACTCTGAAGGCGTCTCCCTCGTTAACCTGTAATCAATGAAGTAATTAAAAGGTCTGGGGTTGATTACAGGTGTGTGGTTTTGCATTTGGAAGCTGTTGCTGTGACCAGACAACATGCGGTCTAAGGAACTCTCAATTGAGGTGAAGCAAAACATCCTGAGGCTGAAAAAAAAGAAAAAATCCATCAGAGAGATAGCAGAGATGCTTGGAGTAGCAAAATCAACAGTCGGGTACATTCTGAGAAAAAAGGAATTGACTGGTGAGCTTGGGAACTCAAAAAGGCCTGGGCGTCCACGGATGACAACAGTGGTGGATGATCGCCGCATACTTTCTTTGGTGAAGAAGAACCCGTTCACAACATCAACTGAAGTCCAGAACACTCTCAGTGAAGTAGGTGTATCTGTCTCTAAGTCAACAGTAAAGAGAAGACTCCATGAAAGTAAATACAAAGGGTTCACATCTAGATGCAAACCATTCATCAATTCCAAAAATAGACAGGCCAGAGTTACATTTGCTGAAAAACACCTCATGAAGCCAGCTCAGTTCTGGAAACGTATTCTATGGACAGATGAGACAAAGATCAACCTGTACCAGAATGATGGGAAGAAAAAAGTTTGGAGAAGAAAGGGAACGGCACATGATCCAAGGCACACAACATCCTCTGTAAAACATGGTGGAGGCAACGTGATGGCATGGGCATGCATGGCTTTCAATGGCACTGGGTCACTTGTGTTTATTGATGACATAACAGCAGACAAGAGTAGCCGGATGAATTCTGAAGTGTACCGGGATATACTTTCAGCCCAGATTCAGCCAAATGCCGCAAAGTTGATCGGACGGCGCTTCATAGTACAGATGGACAATGACCCCAAGCATACAGCCAAAGCTACCCAGGAGTTCATGAGTGCAAAAAAGTGGAACATTCTGCAATGACCAAGTCAATCACCAGATCTTAACCCAATTGAGCATGGATTTCACTTGCTCAAATCCAGACTTAAGACGGAAAGACCCACAAACAAGCAAGACCTGAAGGCTGCGGCTGTAAAGGCCTGGCAAAGCATTAAGAAGGAGGAAACCCAGCGTTTGGTGATGTCCATGGGTTCCAGACTTAAGGCAGTGATTGCCTCCAAAGGATTCCCAACAAAATATTGAAAATAAAAATATTTTGTTTGGGTTTGGTTTATTTGTCCAATTACTTTTGACCTCCTAAAATGTGGAGTGTTTGTAAAGAAATGTGTACAATTCCTACAATTTCTATCAGATATTTTTGTTCAAACCTTCAAATTAAACGTTACAATCTGCACTTGAATTCTGTTGTAGAGGTTTCATTTCAAATCCAATGTGGTGGCATGCAGAGCCCAACTCACGAAAATTGTGTCACTGTCCAAATATTTCTGGACCTAACTGTATATAGACTGCAGACGCAACAAATAGCATTTTGTGTGGCATAATTTACATAAGATAAAATGAGAATGAATACATAGTCACATTTTGGGGGGGGAAAGAACCAGCTAAGTCACATATAGCCACATAAATTGTGAATGCATTCATATGAGGAGAATGTGCAGGGGACTGGACACCAGACCTCAAAGTGCAGATGTTCAGAGATATCATCTGAAGGTACATGACAATGTGTAAAAAGCCACATGCAAGATAGTCTATCCCAAGATCTCGAAAGGCATATGTACAAATATATAGAAATTTACATACATGTATAAATGTAGAAATAGACAAGTTAGGTGGGGAAAAAAGAAAAATTCAAACTTCAACAGGTCACATGACAAAACCATGACGGCGAAAAATGTATGACAAATAGAGTCCTTAATCCTGCAAAAAGCAGGAAAGGTGATGTCCATCATTTATGGGGGAAAAAGAGAGAAAACCTCCTTATGGGGCATGATTCTTCATTGGCCACAAAAGATTTGGTGGGATTTTAGACAAAAAACAAGGGGGTATTCCACTCATTCAGGAGGTCCGCAGATCAAAAAGAGCTTGATAAGTCCCGCAGCCGGAAAAGAACAAATGAAGCCGTGGGAAGAACAAATTCCATCACTAAATCAGAATTCCGACATCCGGTGTAGTTCTTCCAAAAAGAGAGATGACTCCTCATGCTGTTCCAACGCAGGGGGATCAAAGCACACGTAAGTATATGGTCACACCTACAAATTAAGGGAAGAAGACCCACAAATGAATGAACAAAGTGGAAGGAAAAACCACCCAAAAGAGTTTTTTGGGGGGGAACAGAGAAGCCCAAACTCCAGCAGGTATCGGTCCAATGAGGAAAGTTCAACTTACTTCTACACCAGAGGGAGAACATCCTCAAAAAGAAAAAGGTCCGTTGCTGAAACGCAAACCGAACCCTTAGTTGTGCTTTAGTTCACTTTTGTGATATACCCTAATGTACTGTTAGCCATATATTTGCTTCATTAATCTCTGGGCATTTCTGCATTATGTCTTATGTATCTGCCTTGTTCTGTTTTATTCAAACTGATTGAACTTTTTTTGGGCTGTGCCTTTCAATATACTATATTGGGTTGTTTGGCTTGCTGAGCGTGTGGGGTGTTTTTGGTGCCATACACTGTCACAAACCACCGGGGGGGTCACTCAGAAATCCCCCGCGCTGGCTACCAGTACGTCACAATCGGGGGGTAACAAGCAGGAGTCAACCCTCCTTTATACCTCCCGACCGACAGACAGAGCACGTGACGCGCTCTCTAGCGCCCCTCTTATAGTCAGGCCAATTATGGAATTGCCCGACAATAAGCAAGGAGGCCGCTATACTACTTATGCCGATTATTGAAGGGTCCCCGGTGAGAGTAGGGTATATATTCCCCCGACCTCCGCGGGCGGAATATATAATATCTTCCCGGATCTCACTGGCCTCCCCACAATAATCCTTGGCACAACTCGCTGCCACCAACCGATTTACGGTAACTATTAGCCGAACACACAGACGTGGGATTCAAGATCGAGATAACAGAACAGCCCAAGATTAATTATATAATTTAATCGCCTAAAGCACACTAGAAACTACAATATATACAATAGGGAATCTACAGAATATACAGTTATGTCAGAGTACAGTTACAGATAAAGCATGGTTTACAACAGGTATGCAATTCAATCAGTTACCTTGTGCGTCTGGCCACAGGGGGGCGCTGTAGACCAGGTTTCTAGGATTCTTCCTCACAGGTCTTTCCCAACCAGGCCCCCGAGCAGAAGAACGCTGGAAAATGGCCGAAGTAGGGTTATCAACCTGGGCAGATCCAGGTCCCCTCCTACCTTAGTGACCTCACAGGGAAGCACTGCCACTCCCCCTGCATGGATCAGAATTATCCAGCAAAGGGGATTTTGGCTATAACTTTGCCTGGGAGCGTCGTAGGCAGACGCCAATGCTCTCATTGTGACAGTTAGGAATTTAGCTACAGAACGAGGGGACTCATGACCTGTCTGCCAGTTCCCCATTGGCTGATATCACGCCTGGGGCATTTCCCAATGTCCTGTTCCCATAAAAAGGGGGTGCCGGCATCGTCCACATGCGGAGACACCATTTTTATGGTTGCCATATTTATCGGAAATATGGCTTGCGAGATATGAACCATTTTTTACTGGAGTCGTTCTGTCTGGCTATTTCCATAGCCTTGCTAACTAGCTAGCAGCCCCCACTACAGGGTGACGGCAGGGAGTCATCCTGTGTCCATTGTCCTCAAGCCACCTAATTTCCATATCACAGGACATGGCCATGGATTTGTTGCTAAACCAGTTGTGTGAAGGGAAGGGGGGGGGGTGACACCAGGAGAGGGCTTCCTGACATGACTTGAATGTCATGATTTATCGTCATATCTCCGGATTTACCTCACACCTCCCCCCTTTTGAGGGCGCTAGGGGGCAGCACACTCCGGTGTTCCCCCGTGCGCCCGTCCGCGACCTCTCCTTGTCGGGACAGCCCGTCTGCGTTACCGTGGTCACGGCCCCTTTTGTGGCGAATGGTGAAGTTGTATTGCTGGAGCGCAAGGCTCCATCGCAACAATCGCCCATTCGTCCCAGAGACGGTGTGCAACCAGCTGAGGGGATTGTGGTCCGTCTCCACGATGAAGTGGCGCCCGTATAGATAGGGTTGCAGACGCTGCAGGGCCCACACTATGGCCAGGCACTCCTTCTCCATTGTAGAATAGGCCACTTCCCTTGGTAACAGCTTCCTGCTCAGGTACAGGACTGGGTGCTCTTGGCTCGCAGAGTCCACCTGGCTGAGCACCGCACCGAGGCCGAAGTCACTGGCGTCGGTCTGTACTACAAACGGCCGCGTGAAGTCGGCTGCCTGTAGCACGGGCGGGCTGGACAGGGCGTCCTTTAGGGCCCGGAAGGCTGTCTCGCAGTCCATTGTCCAATCGACTGCAGAGGGCAGCCTCTTCTTGGTGAGGTCCGTCAAGGGCTTTGCCAGGCTACTATAGCATGGAACAAACCTCCTATAGTACCCAGCGGTCCCCAAGAAGGACATCACCTGCTTCTTGGTCCTGGGGGTGGGCCAGGATGCGATGGCTTCCACTTTCTCAGGCTCGGGCTTCAGCGTTCCCCCACCTACCCGGTGACCGAGGTACTGGACCTCGCTCATGGCCAGCTGACACTTTCCCGGCTTGATGGTCAAACCTGCCCGGTGGATCCGCCTGAGCACCTGTGCTAGATGCTCTAGGTGGTCCTCCCAGGTGGGACTGAAGACGGCAATGTCATCCAGGTACGCGGCCGCGTACCCTTCAAGTCCCTTGAGCAGGGTGTTGACCATCCGCTGGAAAGTGGCAGGGGCATTCCTCATCCCGAATGGCATCACCGTGGACTCGTACAGTCCAAATTGGGTAATAAAGGCAGAGCGTTCCCTGGCCTTGCGAGTCAGGGGGATCTGCCAATATCCCCGGCTCAGGTCCATGATGGTCAGGTACTGAGCCCCGGCCAACTGATCGAGCAGGTCATCGATGCGTGGCATTGGGTACGCATCGGCGACCGTGACAGCATTGAGCCCCCTGTAGTCCACGCAGAACCGAGTGGTTCGGTCCTTCTTAGGGACGAGGACTACAGGCGAGGCCCAAGCGCTGTTGGATGCCTGGATCACCCCCAGCTCCAGCATCTCGTCAATCTCCTGGCGCATGTGTTGCTGCACCTCCAGGGAGACCCGATATGCTGAACGCCGGATCGGGGGATGATCCCCAGTGTCCACGTGATGGACAGCCAAGTCAGTCCTTCCGGGCTGGTTGGTAAACAACCCCCGGAAGGGGTGTAGGGTGGCCCACAGCTGGGACCGTTGGTCCTCCAAGAGCTGGTGGCCAACCTCCACATCCTCAATGGATCCGCCTGCCCTAACCTGGGCTAGCATATCCAAGAGGGTTTCCGCTTCTCCCTCCTCGGGCAGGTTGCACACAGGGAGTGCACATGCCTCCCGCTCATGATGTGCCTTCATCATGTTCACATGGAAGGGCTTCCGCCTTCCACGGGCAGGGTCCAGGGTGACCAGGTACGTCACAGGGTTGAGCTGCTGGTACACGAGGTATGGGCCTTCCCAGGCTGCCTGAAGCTTGTCCTGTGGTACGGGGACCAGTACCCACACCTCTTGACCCACTTGGTAGGTCCTCTCACAAGCGTTCTGGTCGTACCAACGCTTCTGATCGGCCTGGGCTTGAGCCATATTGTCGTGTACCAGTTGCGTCAAGGCCTGCATTTTGTCCCGGAAGCGCATGACATACTCGATAACCGACACTCCAGGGGTGGCCAAATCCCCTTCCCAAGCCTCTTTCACCAGAGCCAGGGGGCCCCGCACACGTCGCCCGTACAGGAGCTCAAACGGTGAGAATCCTGTTGAGGCCTGTGGAACCTCCCGGTAAGCAAATAACAGGTGTGGGAGATACCGCTCCCAGTCACGCCCATGGGAGTCGACCAACATCTTAAGCATCTGCTTTAAGGTGCCATTGAACCGCTCGCACAGGCCATTAGTCTGTGGATGGTACGGGCTGGCCACCAGATGTCGCACCTGGACTTGCTTACAGAGGGTCTCCATCAGCTGGGACATGAATTGGGTCCCCCGGTCGGTGAGCATTTCCTGGGGAAAACCCACTCGGGAGAAAATCTCCAGCAATGCGGTGGCCACCTTGTCAGCCCGAATGGACGACAAGGCCACTGCTTCTGGGTACCGGGTGGCATAGTCCACTACCGTCAGTAGGAAGCGTTTCCCGGAGCTGCTGGGGATGGCCAGCGGGCCGACCAGATCCACAGCCACCCTCCTGAAAGGCTCATCGATGATTGGCAGAGATACCAGTGGGGCTTTGGGGCGTGGCCCCGCCTTCCCCACTCTCTGACAGGTTTCACACGAACGGCAGTAGGCAGCCACATCGGCCCCCATTTTTGGCCAGTAGAAATGCTGGTTTAACCTGGCCTTGGTCTTAGCGATCCCTAGGTGTCCGGCCATCGGAATCTCATGTGCGATCCGCAACAACTCCGTCCGGAACGGATAGGGTACCACCAACTGTCGGTCCCTGGGCCACGCCTCCGGTGAACCCTGCTGGACCGTGGCCCGGTACAGCCGTCCTTGGTCCCAGACCACTCGCTCCGGGTCCGAGTCCGAGGGAGGCTGTGCCGCCTGCTCCTTTAGAGCTTTCAGGCTGTCGTCAGCTTCTAACGCTGCCTGAAACTCCTGACTAGATGTGGCCAGAATCGACGAGACTGTCACATCTTCAGTCAGTACCCCGGGACCTGTGTCCTGGCCTCCACCTGACTCGGCTGCCACTTGGTCAGAAGGGGAAGAGCTATCGGACCTCCGGGAGGCCCCTTGGCTTCCAGCACTCCCACTGCGGGTGACAGCGGCCACAGCCGCTGCGACCGTGGGTCGTGCCTGCTCCTCCTCCGTTCCTGACCAAGTCGCCGGTTCAGGCAGACCTACCTGGCTTCCTGACACCCCGGTTGTGGGGGAACCATGCACCGAGATCTTACCTGGGAGCACTTCCGCTCCTGGACTGGCCCCAATCTCACCTGCCTGTTCCCCTCCTGCAGCAACAGAACCCCGCTGTGAAATCTCTGGGGACCCCACATTTGCTGTGGTAGCCCCCACCCCACACACTGGTCCTCCCCCTGCAGCACCCTGCTCTCTGCTTATCCCTGCAGAGGGCAGCAGATCCCAGCTCACAGGCTGGTTACTTGTAGAGGCATTGTCACACCTTTCTCTGACCCCCTCCCCTGTCACAGCTGCAGCTGAGTGTGTGTCTATGGTGTCTATGCAAGCAGAAATATCAGAGTTCACTCCCTCCTCCCTTACATCATTCATAGATAACACATTAACATTGTTAGGAGTCATGTCAGTACGGGCTGAAGGTTCAGCCCTTGGTTGGGGCCCAAACTGGGAGGTTATCTGCCCCAAATCTGTCCCAAGTAGCACGTTTGCAGGGATCCGATCAGTTACCCCCACCTCCCTCACCCCTCGCCCTGCGCCCCAGTCCACATAAATGTTAGCAACAGGCAGCGCCGGGTCAGTGCCTCCAATCCCGGAGACAGCGAGGGTTTTTCCAGGGATCAAGTCTTGGGGGGACACCATCTCAGGCCGCACCAGAGTCACCTCCGAGGCGCTGTCTCGCAGTCCTATGGTCACAGACTGGCCGACGGTGACAGGTTGGAAGCTGTCCAGGGACCTACCACCACCCCCACCCACACAATACACCTTGGGCGGCCCTTGGGACGGGGACGGAGCCGGGGCCTTGGGACGCTGAGGGCACATGGCCTTGAAGTGTCCAGGTAGGTTGCACTGGTGGCACCGTCTTGGTTCCGCCACGGGCCTGGAGAGGGGAGTTGAGGGGGACACCCCCTGCAGTCTAGGGGCAGGTGGGGCAGTCGCAGAATTCATCTTACCCCCTCTCCAGGTGCTGCTGGTGGCCGCTCTCCTGGCCTCAGGGGCCCGGTTGTTGGTGTAGTCATCGGCAAGGGCAGCTGTAGCCGTGGACCCCTTTGGCTTCTGGTCTCGGATGAACTGGCGGAGATCCTCAGGGCAGTTCCACAAGAGTTGCTCCGTGATGAACAAGTCCAGGATCTCCGGTCCGGTGGAAAGCTGCAGGCCTTGGGTCCAGTGGTCGGCAGCTCGGGCAAGTGCCCGCCGGTGGTCAGCCCAGGAGTCCTTTGGTCCCTTCTGTAGGCTCCGGAACTTCTTGCGGTAGGACTCTGGAGTGAGGTTGTACTGTTGGATCAGGGCCCGCTTGATGGTGTCGTAGCCCTGATCTGCCTCAGCAGGCAAGTCCCCAAGGACATCCAGGGCCTTACCCCTTAAACGGGGGGTCAGGTATTTGGCCCACTGGTCCTTGTCCAGATGGTGCTGCAAGCAAGTCCGTTCAAAAGCAGTCAAGAAAGAGTCCAAGTCTCCATCCTTCTCCAGCACTGGGAAGTCCTCAACACGGACCTTTGGAAGTTTGGTGTCTCGAAGGTCACGTGTGGCTGATGAGGGCCGGAGCTGAGCTAGCTGCAGCTGGTAGTTACGCTCTGCCTGGCGCTCTTCACGCGCTGCTTGCCGCTCACGCTCGGCCATGAGTTCCTTGTAGCCCTCCCGGTCTCCAGCCTGGCGTAGGGCCATAGCCATTTGAAGAAGGCTATCCGAGCCTCCCAGGCTCGGTGGAATGGCACGTGGTGATCTGCGGCCCGCTGCGGAGCCTGGTGCTTCACTGTCCATTGCAGAGCGGAGGGCTGGCGTCTGGCTCGTTGAGGACCCTTGGGCGAGCTGCTCCTCATCTTGTCCAGCAGTGCCCGGTTGTGCAATGTCCTCTGCAGAGCTGTTTTCTGGCGTCGAGCTCCTGGAGGACTCGTGGACAACCTCCTCATCGTCTCTGGCCTGAGCATCGGCCATTCCTTTGGCTTTGCTCCTGGTGCTCTCAGCCATTCTTGCAGACTTTTGGTCACTGACACAGAACTGACACCTGATGCCTCCACACACCTTACAGTATCTGCACTCTGACACTCTAGTGTTGAGCTAGTCTGAAGACCCCAGCAGCCACAGCTGCTGCAGGCAGTCTTTAGTGTCTGGGAGTATGGGTCTCACACTCACACACACTATTATCTCGATCCCACTGCTGCCACCAATATGTCACAAACCACCGGGGGGGTCACTCAGAAATCCCCCGCGCTGGCTACCAGTACGTCACAATCGGGGGGTAACAAGCAGGAGTCAACCCTCCTTTATACCTCCCGACCGACAGACAGAGCACGTGACGCGCTCTCTAGCGCCCCTCTTATAGTCAGGCCAATTATGGAATTGCCCGACAATAAGCAAGGAGGCCGCTATACTACTTATGCCGATTATTGAAGGGTCCCCGGTGAGAGTAGGGTATATATTCCCCCGACCTCCGCGGGCGGAATATATAATATCTTCCCGGATCTCACTGGCCTCCCCACAATAATCCTTGGCACAACTCGCTGCCACCAACCGATTTACGGTAACTATTAGCCGAACACACAGACGTGGGATTCAAGATCGAGATAACAGAACAGCCCAAGATTAATTATATAATTTAATCGCCTAAAGCACACTAGAAACTACAATATATACAATAGGGAATCTACAGAATATACAGTTATGTCAGAGTACAGTTACAGATAAAGCATGGTTTACAACAGGTATGCAATTCAATCAGTTACCTTGTGCGTCTGGCCACAGGGGGGCGCTGTAGACCAGGTTTCTAGGATTCTTCCTCACAGGTCTTTCCCAACCAGGCCCCCGAGCAGAAGAACGCTGGAAAATGGCCGAAGTAGGGTTATCAACCTGGGCAGATCCAGGTCCCCTCCTACCTTAGTGACCTCACAGGGAAGCACTGCCACTCCCCCTGCATGGATCAGAATTATCCAGCAAAGGGGATTTTGGCTATAACTTTGCCTGGGAGCGTCGTAGGCAGACGCCAATGCTCTCATTGTGACAGTTAGGAATTTAGCTACAGAACGAGGGGACTCATGACCTGTCTGCCAGTTCCCCATTGGCTGATATCACGCCTGGGGCATTTCCCAATGTCCTGTTCCCATAAAAAGGGGGTGCCGGCATCGTCCACATGCGGAGACACCATTTTTATGGTTGCCATATTTATCGGAAATATGGCTTGCGAGATATGAACCATTTTTTACTGGAGTCGTTCTGTCTGGCTATTTCCATAGCCTTGCTAACTAGCTAGCAGCCCCCACTACAGGGTGACGGCAGGGAGTCATCCTGTGTCCATTGTCCTCAAGCCACCTAATTTCCATATCACAGGACATGGCCATGGATTTGTTGCTAAACCAGTTGTGTGAAGGGAAGGGGGGGGGTGACACCAGGAGAGGGCTTCCTGACATGACTTGAATGTCATGATTTATCGTCATATCTCCGGATTTACCTCACATACACCTTTGACAACAAATATGTGCATTTATATAAGCCTTTGCTTTTTTAATTGTTTTTAAATGTATGTCCATGTCTTGGTGTTTTTTGCATGAAATAAACGATATTGTTTGCCATATTGGTGATCCCACTTTTTGCACATTTTATTTCTCTCTTGTATTTACCTGATTATGATGGTAGACTTTCAGTCATTACATGTCTTACACTAGTAATGCTTCCTTTCTTTTACAATAGGCTCTGGAGTCAGATTCTCAGGAAGATCTATATCCACCCATAGATCTTAACTGCTCATTTACATATTAAGAAAAACATGGATTTCTCTGCAAAAAGACATCTGATTGCAGATATAAGGGTATAATTTGAATATACTTTCTATCAGCAAGCATTACAAAGCTTAGCCAAAAATGGCTGCAAGATGGAGACAACCCAGCCTGGGTTATGATTGATAGAAATAAATACCCATATAGATGGTTTAGAAGGGTTGATACTACTAATGCAACTTTCGTGTGTGCAATCCATTCATGTACCACCTAATGGTAAGGAAAACATCCAGCAATAGAGACACATAGCTGTGGTCATTAACACAGCACCAGTGGAACTCCAGACCGAGGGCAAGAAGCTTGTAGGGATGCTCAACCAAGAAAAGGATTCATCCAGATCGCATAACAAAGTATAAAGGCCCTGTCACACACAGAGATAAATCTGCGGCAGATCTGTGGTTGCAGTGAAATTGTGGACAATCAGTTCCAAGTTTGTGGCTGTGTACAAATGGAACAATATGTCCATGATTTCACTGCAACCACAGATCTGCCAAAGATTTATCTCTGTGTGTGACGGGGCCTTTAGAAAGGTTGACACTCATCCAGTTGCTTGATTTCTAAATCTTTATTTCATCCAAGAATGACAGAACATAGGGGAATGTGGGCTAGCAGGTGGACGACGGCAGTTTCGCACTGACAAACTCGCTTCTACGGGTCCTGACCCATAGAACCGTGTTTGTTCACGCGAAGCAGCCGTTGTCCACCTGCTACCACACATTCCCCTCTCCCTATGTTTCATCATTCTTGGATGAAATAAAGAATTAGAAACCATTCATGTACCAGCCTTTACTGATGGAGACTACTCTGGGGGTATTGCCTATAAGACATTTCTCACCACTTTGCAGTAGTGTTGAAAACCTTTCTATTAAAAAAATTGTTAGACTTTACTTTTTGTAACCCTACACCAAATGTATGCAAGGGCGGTCATACCATTGGCGAAACATATCTACCTCCAAAGCATGCGGTATTGTGCATTATAATAAGCTATGGGGCCACAAAGGGCCCATATACCGTTCTAGCACAGTGGCGCTCTTCTTTCTGTGTCTGCCCCTGTCTGTTTACAAGCCAGTGTATCTACTTCATCTCTAGTAACTGTATTCCTATAGCTGCACAGACTCACTCAAACCCAGCTCTGACGGTATATTTAGCCATCGACACAACACTGGAGTGGTAGCGCTGCTGAAGCTCCATCTACCAGTGTGGGCCAGTAGGCTGACAATAGTGTGAAAAAAGTGACCATCGCAGGGGGTGGAGATCTCGCTGCATCTTCTGGACCCACCCTAACACATATGCTCTATTTGTAGTCATGTGTGTGATCATCACATAAGCAATACAGACTTTTTATTCCCTGAGAATAAACATGAAAGATTCCACGTGGATGACTGGACGCAAAGATCTTGAAAAATATAATCAAAGTAATAACATTTATTTGCTAAAGGAATACAAAGAATTATAAAAAAAACAAACAAACAAAAAAAAACCCAACCATTTTTCAACAAATATGCAAATTTAGTACTTAGAACCACAATATGGATTTGTTAACTTGGCAGTATGAGCCGCAGACTGACATATAGTAGGAATTCTGTGCAGCAGGCGCTTACTAAGGGTGTACTTTGTATATATTTTTCTTTGCTGCCACCTACCGGTATAACTGTGCACTTCAGGTCCATATTGCATAATCCCTTTTCTGCTTGGATGCCGAAAACCAACACTTGTCCATAGATTTTCTATTTTTTAGATTTTCTATTTTTGTCAAGAAGAATCTGGTTAGGCTACACATTTAGTTAACCAAATTGGACTTGCATGTCTCCTGTGGAATCTTAATAAGGCATAAAATGTATTTTCAGATGTACTGTAAATATTTTAATTTTATTTTAATTCACGCATCTTACAGGACAGAAGTAAAATCAAGGCCGACTAATCACACGCTTTGTATTTAGGAAAACGAAATAAGTTTGAAAGTCTCATGATACGCCAGAGGCATGGTTAAGATCTGTATATTATTGGAGCTCATATGAGTTTAATTAGGATAATGTGACAGTTTGCTGATCAGAGTCCCATGCTGCGATTTTCTGTTTGGCTCCACCAAGCTTTCTATTATTTTTTTAACCAATGTATCAGTAATGGATATATAACTTAAAGGGAATCTGTCAAGTCCTGTATGCGCCCAGAACCAAGAGCAGTTCTGGGTGCATATTGCTAACCGTTGCCTAACTGTCCCAGGCTATAGTAGCATAGATAAAGACATCTTTAGAAAAGTATTTCTAAAGATCCTTCATTATATGCTACTGAGCGCAGGGACTAATCACAAGGGCGTTAGTTCCCTTGGCTAGTTGGCCCCCTTAGCATGTAAGTGTGGCGCCCTGGACAAGTCAGGGGCCACAGAGAACAACACCTACACACCCCACACTCCCGGTCAGGCACACCGAAGTCAGACACAAACCCTTGTTGCCTTCCCCCAGGGGCTGATGTCCACACCAGGGGGTGGAGCCAGGCGGTTGGCCCCGCCCACCGATGAGTTCACAGTCCTGGAGGCGGGAAAAGTAAGGCAGATGAGTGAGGAGTAGAGTTGAGAGAGGAGTGAAGTGGCAGTTGAGCAGCCTGAAGTTGGTCCGGGTGTGTGGCCCGGAAGGATCAGCAAGGTTGGCAGACGGCGGTGACCGTCTGCAGGAGTGGCCTATTGGAGCTAGCCGTAAGGACCGTGGACGGGCGGTTGCCCGGCGGTACCGGACCGGTACGCAAAGAGAAGCCAGCACCATCCGGCAGGGGCTTACGGACCCCAACAAGGCTAGGAGTCGCCGTGAATTTGCCAAATCCGTTAGCGAAAGAACCTCCTGGGTTTCCCAGCAGCCAAGTCCCGTCAGAAGGCAACTGTCCAACCGAGAGAGGGAAACACAGTCACCGCCAAGGCTAAAGTTCCCAGGGCCAGAGCCTGCGGGCAAAAGGGGCTCCTTCGGCAACCATCCAAGCTGGGGAGCGGGTTACCGGTGGGAACCCATTGGAACCGTTACAGTACACAGGTGCAGGGAAAGGCAGTCACCATCAACCTGCCAGGAGAAACAACACCGTGTGTTTTACCGAGAACTGTGTCCTCATCATTGGCTGAGTGAGTACCACCGTGCTGTGTGGCACAGCGTTGTCCCCGTGACCCTGCACCTCGCCAGGCCCCGTAACCCGCCTGCCATCCATCCCTACCCCATCACCGGGCCCCGGGACAACCAACCCCCTACCCACGGAGGGGAGAACTAACATTAAAGCTGCTCCCTGTCATCTCTCCCGGGATCCCTGTCCAGAGCAGCGGTGGTTATCACCACAACCGTGGGTGGCGTCACGGACAATATCCAATTCCCTCAATCAAATCCCCTTTTCACTCACGGGCGAGGAACGCCGCTCGAGTCCCCGGGATCCGGCCCACCGCTCGAGCCACCACCGAGCAGCGGCAGCAGCAGCCGGACCTGAGCAGTGGGAGAGCGCAGCGTCCCCTCCTCCGCCCGCGACATAAGCACACCCCTGTGGGCGTAATAACATGCTAATGAATGTGCAGCATCAGAGGCATGGTCGCGCTCACCTCTCTGCTGCCACCACGCCCACCACTGGATTTCAGCTCAGTGCACATGATCAGAAGTGCCGGACTTTTGGTCACGCGTACTATGAAGCCAGGTGTACATGTCCCGGCTTTAAACTGGTGTAGTGCACATGACCGAAAGTCAAGGGCCGTTCTCATCATGTGCACTGAGCCGAAAGCCAGGAGTGGCAGCAGAGAGGTGAGAGTGACCATGCCTCTGACGCTGCGCATTCATTAGCATGTTAGCACGCCCATAGGGGCGTCCTTACATGCGAATGGAGCTGACTAGCCAAGGGACCTAACGCCCTTGCGATTAGTCACTGGCAGCATTAGCATATCATAAAGGCCATTTAGAAATACTTTTTCTAAAGATCTCTTTATCTATGCTACTATAGGCTGAGACAGTTAGACAGGGAATAGCAATATGCACCCAGAACTGCTCATGGTTCTGGGTGCATACAGGACCTGACAGGTTCCCTTTAACATATCATTAAAGTTCAGTCAAAAAGACAAAAGGATAAGGCTATGTGCGCACGTGTGCGTAATTCATGCAGTTATGCTGCGCTCTGCAGCGCAGCGTAACTGCATGCGTCCTGCGTCCCCTGCACAATCTATGGAGATTGTGCAGGGGCCGTGCGCACGTGGCGTCTTAGAGCGCAGCGCTTCGGCTGCTGCCCAGAGCGCGCGTTCTAAGAAGTGACATGTCACTTCTTCCGTGCGCTTTGCCGGCAGCTCCTGCTCTGTCTATGGCAGGAGCTGCATGCAGAATGCACGTTCTCTGCCGGCACCATGCGCTTCAGAACGGAGCTTTTCAGCTGCGCTCTGAAGCGCACCTTTTAGGTGCGGTGCAGAGCGCACATGTGCGCACATAGCCTTAGTTGTAAGGGATTTGTGAAATCTAATATAGATTCTGATGCAAGTTGGAATAGAGCCTAAATTGCCAATCCAAAATAAGTCGTCATTGTAGAGTCTTAAATCTGCACAAAGATTAAGAAAAAAAGAGTAAAAGAACAAAGTGCAGGACTACTGTAAATAGTACAAAAAATACAATTGTATTGATCTTTTTAAAAAGCCATAATCTTATAATATTAAAATCATATATAGAGACGTTAAAAAAAACAAAACAAAACACTTTAGGTCTAAGGCCCGATTCACACGTCAGTGAAAAACACTGACGTTTTTCACTGGCGTGTAAAACACGCACATGTCCCTCCTTGTGCCGTGAATTACGGCACACGTGGGTTGTCTAAGTGCAATCCAGGCTCCGTTCTCCGTGGCCCGTGATTGCACTTAGAGATTAACTCACCTGTGCGCGCTCCCGCTCTCCATGGTGCTGATCGCTCCCGCGGTGCAGCATCCGGCCGGCGCTGACCCCCGCAGCAGCTGCTTCCGAGTCAGCTGTGTCGTGCATCATGAATATGCACGATAGTAATGAGCCGGCTTAGAAGCAGCAGGCTGCACGGGCTGCAGAGGACATCGCTGGAGCCGGGTGAGTAAAAATGATTTTTATTTTAAAAGCACGTTTTTTTCTGGCACGTGTTTCACGGACCACACCACTGCGTGGTCCGTGGGACATCAGTGATGCCAGAAAAAAATGGACATGTCTCCGTGCGGCAATCACGGACACGCGTGAACGCTGCACGGAGACATAGTCAGTGAAAAATCACTGATGTGTGAGCAGACCCATTCATTATAATGGGTCAGCGTATGTCAGTGATTCTGGTACGTTTAAAAAAAAGCACAAACGTACCAGAATCATTGACGTGTGAAAGGGGCCTTAACTGTAGTCTTGTAAAAAAAACAACAACAAAAAACAAAACCGAAAACAATTTTCTTTTGTGGCAGGATTTCATAGAGTTTAATTAGTATAAAGTGAATATTCCATTATCTTTGTTAACACCTAATCAGAAAGTAGCCTAATGTAAACTTAAAGTGGCTCAGAGCTGTAGCCGTGAAGGAAGTTCTCGCTTTTCATGTGTTGGTACGCTACAGAAATATAGCATTCCTGTGTGTGTTGTGATGATTCTGTGGAGGATCTCTCTATCTTCAGTTCAGCCACGTTTTGCATGGCACCAGCTCCTTTCGACCCCAGGATAAGGGAACCACACCAGCTTTTGAAAACAAAATTATTTTTATAAGTACCTCACCATGCATCGGCAGCAACAGGAGATTAGCTTTAGATCTCTTCTACACAGTACAAAGGCACGTTTCCAACGGTGGCCTAAAGCTGCATTACAGCTGTTTTAGTCCCAAAGTACCTCCACTCGCCCGCTTCAGAGAATACTGCCACCACTGTAGATTCCTGGTAGACTCTTGCTCCCTGATTCTCCTAACACACACACCCATGGTTGTTATTTATTCTCTGACGGTGTCTTTTGCTCATGCATTGCTCACTAATGTAAAATAATTTTCCTGGTTTAGCATTATTGTATGTGATTCAGTGGATGCAGAATGTTCTATATCTTATCTTAATTTAATTATTTTAATTAGATGGTCCACACACAGAACCACTCGATCACCAGCGGCTCCATTGTTCCTGTAGCGCCAGTGTTCATTTTATAATTTCCAGTAAAATAATTTCTATTGCTGAGGGTGGTATACAGGTGTATCATAGAATAAAAATACCCTTTAAAATCAGATTTTTTTTAAGATAATATTAAAAATCCCAACCAGTGAACTTTAAGGTGAAAAAAGCAGATACAGGGTAGGTATAGATATTGAGAGCACATATTATCAAGCGAGAAATTTAGGTAAGACTGCTAATGGAGTCTTTGTTCAGGGTAAATCCAGAGGCACGGGGCCAAATTAGGTATCTGCGCAGATATAATAAATAACTCAGACAATGATCATGAGACGTGTTCACTGTTTGAGCCAGTATAGGCATCTGACTCGTGTATTCAATAGCTCAAATATCAGTATTATATTTCAACCTTCAGACATGTACAAAAGTATCAATCTGTCTTTTCTCACACACCGAAACAGTAAAGGGAGGTGCGTAGGGACATAGAAACCCACATTTCATCCCACAGATAATACATTCCCTCTTTGTGTGAAACCACTGATAAGCATGAATACCCTCTCTGTTCATTGTTTGTACATTTGTCCATTCGTCCTTGGTTAACTCTTTCTTGAACATACAGCTTAGAATCATATTATGGCGTCTGTGCGATTGTCATATAGGCACACAGATAATTATGCAGTGACATCTATATTTTGATTATTTACATACACAGATAATCTTATTACATTTGAACAAACAATCTATAGCCCAGGCTACCTTCACAATATTACTCTTCTCTGTAAATAGACCGTTTCAAAAATTTGTAGGTCAAGAGCTTCTCATGGACCACAAAACCTTGACGTGTTTCCCTCTCCTCAAGGTTCGTCATGAGGTCGATGAGGAAGCAAACCTTAATAGGCTGCTCGCCATATAACCCTTATTAGTCAAAATTCATAGAGCCGGTTCCCAGCATGGTGATATATATAGCCAGCTCACAGCACAATGGCCACATAGATTGTGAAAATGCTAACCATATAGCTCATACATTGCTCACTCACTATATCCTAAATGACTTTGAAAGAGCAACTGACTCACACTGTCTATCACTCTTCCCTGTCTTTATTTGCAGAATTGACAGAAAGAAGGATAAAACTGAAAGAAAAATCCTGGACAGCCAAGAGAGAGGATTCTGGGATGTGCACCGACCTGTGGTATGTCTAAATATTCCGTGGCTCGTAAGTAGGGAAAGAAGCATTTTTTTTTCTTTTCAGATGAGATATATTACTAAGCCTCCTATACGGCTTGTACTACTGATTCCTACAACCTGATGAAACAAAAGTGAGCTTTTAAACATTTAATTTAAATTTTGTTAAATAACATTCACCCTGTTGTCCACCTTTGTAGATATTTTAAAATTCGACTCAGCAATTTCCTAATTGTATTTCTCAGAAGTTTCAATATCAACCAATATAGACACCGCCTTTTAATAGAATTGTCATAGAGCTATATGAAACGATGTTTACCATTCCGCTCTACAGTGAACTTGGGGGGGCTACAAGATTTTCAATTATTCTGCTCAATTCAACCAAAAATCATTGAACACAATCTATTTAGAAAGCAAATGAACTTGGAATAATATGAAAACTTGTATGTATTAAATGGGTTTTTCCATTCATATATTTATCACCTATCAATGAGATGGTTGATAAATGAGTGGTAATTCAGGCCCAATCATTGGATCAACTTAATCCTTAGATCAGGAGCTCCAAAGCCCTTTGTGTAAATGCAGTGATGGTGCACATACTCTGCAATCACTCCATTCACATCCATGGGACTGATGGAGATAGGTGATAAAAGTATTAAGTAGGAAGACGTCTGTACAATGATGATAATCACAACATTCTCAAGTTCCTCCTACAAATGATATTTTTATGAACACTTTTCATAGAATTGTCCACAAGTGCACAGACTAACGACAACACTATTCTTAACATACGGGCAATTCATTGGTTGGATCATAGCAGTCAAAAGGCCCCGTCACACGCAGCGATATTGCTAGCGAGCATACCCGCCCCCGTCGTTTGTGCGTCATGGGCAAATCGCTGCCCGTGGCCCACAATATCGTTCGGAGCCGTCACACAGGACTTACCTGCCTAGCAACGTCGCTGTGGCCGGCGAACCGCCTCCTTTCTAAGGGGGCGGTTCGTGCGGCGTCACAGCGTCGTCACTAAGCGTCCGCTCAATAGAAGCGGAGGGGAGGAGATGAGCGGCCGTAACATCGCGCCCAGCTCCTTCCTTCCTCATTGCCGGCGGCTGCAGGTAAGCTGTAGTTCGTCGTTCCCGCGGTGTCACACGTAGCGATGTGTGCTGCCTTGGGAACGACGAACAACCTGCGACCTCAACAATCGATTTTTTGAAAATGAACGACGTGCCAACGATGGACGATTTGGTGAGTATTTTCCATCGTTAACGGTCGCTCGTTGGTGTCACACGCAACGACGTCGCTAACAATGCCGGATGTGCGTCACGGAATCCGTGACCCCGGCGATATATCGTTAGATACGTCGTTGCGTGTGACTGGGCCTAAAGTCTGTATCTAACATTGCACGTATAACTGTTAAAAGCTGAAATGCTGGAATATTTTTTTAACTGAAATAAATACAACTAAGCAATTGCTAAGTAGAACTTTTAACAACTGTTTTATTTTGTGATTTATTTTCTGCCATCGCCATTATCTGCAAATTAGCAGCCTTAAGCAGCTCCCCTAATTTCATCTTATGAATTACATTTTTGCAGATCCAATGATGATTCATTATTTTTAGTTAAATGTTTTATTTTAAGCTTCTCAGATAATATCTTCGTACATTTTTCAGGAGAGCTGAAAAGAGCAAACTTGAGTACGGATGCAGATAATGATTTACATAGGTTAAGAGTCAGGGAAGTTCATGCGTTAGGAATTATGGTCTAAAGGTAAAGCTGAACTCTACACCTACAGTTTAAGGATGCAAAAAGTATTTTCTTTTGGAAAGACCCAAAGGTCTGCATAAAAAAACCATAGCTACCAAATGAAACACAACATTAATGAGGAATTGTAACCAGTATTAGCATTTTAAACTGGTGACATCATAGAAAAGTAGCTGGAGAGCTAAGTATGTCTTTTCTCCATTGCAAAGTTATTAATTTGTAAAGTTTATCAATTATGAGAAGTCCAAAAGGAAATTACTAGGGATTCTTCTCTATGGATGTGTACTTTGTCCACTGCATGACACTGGCCAATCATAAGCATGCATCTACACACAGGAGAAAAAAAGAACACGCCAAAATAGGCTAGAACACATTTTCGCCAGTGTAAGAGATTTAATATCAAGCATTCTGCTTTCTTCACATCTCTCACTGCAGACCTGTGTATGATTACGAAGTGCTGGGAGCAGAGCAGAGATAAGTGTTATTACATACACCTTTCAGCTTTTATGTCAGGGCAGTCATTGTTTGGGAAGGGAATATATCAGAGCTGACAACTCTGTGAGGAGAGCTGCATTGGCTGAGTTGTTTGTAATGTGACAAAGCTCAGCTTTGCTGTACTAACCAGTACAGTACACAAATAGCTGTGAGATAAAAGCTGAAAGGTGTCTGTATCACATTCATCTCTGCTTTGCTCCTTGAAATTTGCAATCACATACAACTCTACAGTAAGAGCAGCAGAGAAGACTCTCCTGTGTAAGACACGTAATGTTAAGAAGTCTGCTCTCCTCACTGAGCTTTCATTACAAACACTTCTAGCAGCTCTGCTCACAGAGCGGTCAGCTCTAGTGATGGGCGAAGTCGAACTGTAAAGTTCGGAGTCTGTACCGAACACATAGTATTCGTGCACATGATCCCGAACACAAGCTTTCCTGGGAAGGTCGTGTTACAGTTCAGGTCCAGTTTGGTTCCAGGGGCTGTAAAAAAAAAAGCACATTAGTAAAAAACATTATGATTATACTTACAGGTCTTGCTACGCGTCCTGCATACCCACTCAGCCGCTGTCTCCCAGTCGCTTATTCTTCCGGGTCCGATCATTAACTTCCGGTGGTATTCACTGCACTGCTGTTACTCGTCAGTCTTTGGCTGTTTTTGGCCGTGTTCGTGGTGATATAAGGGTTCACCCGAGTCCATGGCTGCCATGGACTCGATTGAACTTTGACTGTCACTTTGCGAGTCTTGCATCGGTATCACCCGGCATGGTGCGCACTCTCCCAACAAGAGTGGGTGGGTTGCATGTATTTCCATGCAGCTGAGGTGCTCCTGTTAGGAGAGTATGCGGTGTGTGATGCAATGCAAGACTGCATGAGTCATACACAAGTGGAATCATACCCTTGCTGTCAGCCTGCTACTCGCTCTGTATAGATGTTTGTAGACTACGTCGCTCTAAGGATTTTTTTTATAATAAATATGGAGTCTCTAAATGTTTTTTTGTTTTATTTCTAATATTATTTTTTTTTCTATGTGTTGTGTCTGTTTACTAGAAATTCATGGTGGCCATGTCTAATTTGCTGTGACACCATGAATTTCGGGTTTAGTACCAGCTGAAAATACAAAGCTGGTATTAACCCCTTTATTACCCAGCATGCCACCGCCATCAGGGCCGCTGGAGGAGTCGGGTAAAGTGCCTGGAAATGGCTCAAAGAAACAATGAGCCATTTCCCGGGCCAGCTGCGGGCTGCGGAGAATCCCAGCCCCCAGCTGCCTGGTTTTACCTGACTGGCGATCAAAATACGGCGGGAGCCCACGCATTTTTTTTAAATTATTTTTTTAAATAATTAAAAAAAAATTAATTGGCTTCCCTGTATTTTGATTGCCAGGCAAGGTAAAGCCAGGCAGATGGGGGTGGCAGCCCATAGCCATCCGCTTTATCTGTGCTGAGAATCAAAAATACCGCAGAGCGCTACATCATTTTTTTAAATTATTTATTTTTATACAACTATATATATAGACCACGTCCAAATTTTCAGTTTTTCTGATTTTTCTCTTTATAGGTGTATTTTTGAGTAAAATGTAAATTGTTGTTTAATCCTATAAACTACTATTTTCAGAAAATGAATGCAAATTTTTTTTCTTGGAAATTAGGACACATGTTGTAAGTAGTTTATGGAATAGAAGAACAATTTACATTGTACTCAAAAATATACCTATAAAGAGAAAATTCAGAAAAACTGACAATTTGGAAGTGGTCTTTTGATTTTTGCCAGAGCTGTTTTATTATAAGGTTTTTAGTCTTTACTTATACAGTAAATGTAGACTGACTATTGTTTATAAGCTGCAGATAAATAAACCAATTCCCCAAACAGATATTAACTAAATACTTTTTGAAAAAAAAAAATGGTATTGTCTAAAGTGGACATGCTTTTCATGGATACAATATAGTTAGCTTTTAAGGGGAAGAAGAAAAAGAATATAAAATAAGAAGAAAGAAGCAACAAGGAAGAGGAAGAAAAAGAAGTTAGACATGATTAAATTAAGCTAGTGTATGCCCATGAGTAAGGCGTTATCTCCGAAACGCGTAAGGCAGGGGACTTATTAGGTCCACATCATGGTACATATTTGATTTTATCATGTATGTGATTTCTCATAAAGAAGACAGAATTTTTTATGGAAAATGTTGGTACTGGACCTTCCTTTTTTCTATTTGACTTGTGATAGGCGGTAGCCAGCCACGTCTGCACACCTGTGGGTCTGCAGAACTAACAGTGAGCTGTCTCCCCACCCCTGTTTCCTGTGGATTACATAGACTCAGAATAAATCACTTGTACTAGCAGAACGTACAGTGTGTGTGTATATATATATATATATATATATATATATATATATATAATATATATATATATATGTATATATATATATATATAAATATATATATATATATTTGTATAACAATAAATAATAAAAAAAGTGATGAGGCGCTCCACGGTATTTTTGATTCTGAGCGCAGATGAAGCGGATGGCTACGATCTGCCGCCCCCATCTGCCTGGCTTTACCTTAGCTGGCAATCAAAATATAGGGAAGCCCATTAATTATTTTTTTTTACTTAGTTAAAAAAATAATAAAAAAAAAATATACGTGGGCTCCCGCCGTATTTTGATCGTTTGATCGCCAGTCAGGTAAACCAGGCAGCTGGGGGCTGGGATTCTCTGCAGCCGCCCGTGGAAATGGTGTATTTTTTCTTAGTGTCATTTCCAGGTGCTTTATCTGGCTCGTCCAGCAGCCCTGATGGCGGTGGCACGCTGGCTAATAAAGGGGTTAATACCAGCTTTGTATTCTCAGATGGTACTAAGTCCCAAATTCATGGTGTCACACCAAATTAGACATGGCCACCATGAATTTCTAGTAAACAGTAAAAAGAAAAACACAATACAAATTTTTTTTATTAGAAATAAAACAAAAAAAACATTTAGAGACTCCATCTTTATTATTAAAAAATCCTTTGTCCGACGTAGTCCACAGGGAAAGCAATGTCAGCTCTGCTTCATCGGTCTGTACAGACAAACGTGAGTAGCAGGCTGACAATGACAGTGGCAGTGATAGTCAAAGTTCAATCGGTATTCACTGCACTTCTCGTCGCTCGGCAGTCTTCGGCTGTTTGGAGCCGTGTTCGCGGTGACGTCAGGGTTCACCCGAATCCATGGCTTAGTTCTTTTTCCTGTGTGTTGCTGCCAGCTTATACAGGGGAAGAAGTTTACAAATCTCTGATTATGACTAATTGGACTGATCATAAACTATAACCTAAACTTTACACGTCAATATCTACGCAATGGAAAGGAGAAATTAATAAAAGGGGTTTTTTTTACAAATTCTAAGTTTAATACATTTTCTCTTTGTTAATGAACTCCTATGTGTTCCATTTATTTAGCCTGGTTGTGTGAATACCACAGAGATGGACATAAGAAAGTGTCGTCGAATGAAGAATCCACAGAAAGTCAAAAAGGTATGTCTGGTAGTATCCTGTACTACTTATTCACCTCCTTTTACACATTTCACCATCATTTATCATTTTTCGGTGCAGTGCATATTTATCTCTTTCTAAAGATCTTAGTTACCAGGTTTTTTACTCTATTGGTAGCTAATCTATACAAGGACCTGATGATGATATTTACCATATTTTTTAGGCTATAAGACACATTTTTTTTTAACAAGAGAGGTCCTGATAAAAAGTTTGTGCATTTTATAGCCCGGAGGCAGCTTCCTGTGATGGAGGAAAACCCTGAAACCGTGTCTCCCTGGATCACAGAGAGCTGCTGTCTCCCCCTGCTGTAAACCCATCTATGTGATCGATGCAGAGCATGAGAGGAAGCTGCCAGAACCTGAAGGTTTGTAGTTGCAGGAGGTGAATAGTGGAAGGACCTGCCACACGAGTAATTACAGGACCTTTCAAGTCATTGATTATATGATATGAAATGTCCTTCAGTTAACAGAGTAGAAGATCCTTCAGCTGCTCAACTCCTGCAGCCTCCGTTCAGATGCTGATCAGGAACTACAAGATCTGGTATATATATAATATGTTGTATGTGTGTGTACATGTGCATGTAGCAAAGCTGTGTATGTAAGTGTAACTGCATGTAGCAGGGCTGTGTATGCAAGTCTAAATGTGCATGTAGCAGGACTGTGTATGTAACTGCCAATATACTTATAGTGGAGATGTGTATGTAAATGTAAATGTGCATGTAGCAGGGCTGTGTGTGCAAGTGTAAATGTGCAAGTAATAGAGCCGTGTGTTTAAGTGTAACAGTGCATGTAGCAGAGCTCTGTGTGTTTAATACTGCAGAGAAACACTAAGAATAGATTTATTATTTTCTAGTCTACACCATTACATTAAAATTAGTGCTATTGACCTCTCCACTTTACACCCCCAGGGAAGTTTAAAAAAATAGAACTTTTTTTTCCCATTTTGCTGTCTAAATCTAGGGTTCATCGTTTGGTAAGGAGTGTCTTATAGTCCAAAAAATACGGTAATACGGTAGTTGCACACATGTTAAGGCAAAATCTCTGCAATATAGCAACTCTCACACAACTTCAGTGTTTCCTACGAGACAAAAATATCTATAGGTGACTTCATTAGCAAGAATCACTAGAATTTGATAATTATAGTTGGTTTAATGCTCGTTAGCAGATAAGAATGTTGTTACTAAATAAAAAAAAAAGTATGCAAACACAGGACTAATATTACAACCGTACAATGCTAGATCCAAGTCCTGAAGCCAACATAAGGAATTAAAGTACAGTTATCTCTAATTAAATCCTTTCTGATTGGAGTTGTTCATTTTTCTCATTTTTTTTTTCATATGGCCCAGACCACCATGGAGACTTCTTTCAGTCACAACTTGTCTGCTGAGCTTGTAACATAGGCACATTTGACTTCTCACATTTCCTGCACCATCCCCACATGTTCCCAATCTACATAAAATAATTATCCTTCTGCCAACCCGCCAATTTTTGTTTGTTGCTTTATCATTTGACTCTGTTATTGTTAATAATAGAGTAATAATGCCACTTTTGTGCCCTTACAAATTAATAATGTCCTTTTCTGCCCTCGTAACTTATTAATACCCTTCAGACAGTAATAATGTCACACAGGTGCCTCCTTGATTCTGTAATTTCCAGAGTGCCCCTTATAAAGTAATTATGGTCATTGAGTACCCCTTTAAAAAGTAATAATTCCCTGAATATCAACTTAAAAAGTAATAACACCTCCTAAGTGCCTCCTTTAACGGGAATCTGTCAGCAGGTTTTTGCTATATAAGATGAAGCCAGCATGCTGTAAGGATTAAGACAGAAAGTTCAGGCTTGCCTGTGTTGTCACAGTCTGATCTATTGTTTATTTGCTATGTTTTGTAGGGATTCAGCTCTGGTAGGCGATGGCAGGGAGGCAGTAAAGAGGCATACACAGGTTTTCAGTCCAAAAGTCAGTGTTTTATTCATACTGGCTACAAACTTAAATACACCATCTTACTTCAGACAGGAATGAAAACTAAAGTCCAGCTTGTTAAACAGCACAGCAAAGGTTCTTGAGGTGCCAGTCCATTCAGTTATATCATTCCCACAGAACCTGCTTCAGCTTTCCAGCCCAACCACCCACTATATTGAGACGTTCTGGCTGCCTATTTATGCTGTGCTAATCTTGCAGCTGTGCAGCCTGGGCGTTTCCCCAAAAACCTAAAATAGGAAAGAAGGTTCATGCTGGGTTTGACCTCCTTCCCTGCTGCTCACCAGTGCAAAAGGCATTTTCTAGGTGGAATATATCTCACATCCACCACCATACTCTTTACTGCATCACAGTTTGTCTGGCACACCCCCTTCTCTGATTGACACCTGATTGTCAATGTACAATCTTTATAGAGAGCCTGGTGTGGGCAGAGACAGCTCCCTTGGGCTCAGCTATATTACTAAAGCTAAAAATGTGCATTGTGACAGGACGGCTGCACCCAGTAATCTAAATATGTATCATTGGATTCAGGATCTCTTTGCCTATATCATGCTGCTCTCAGATGAGGTAGCCAAAACCTTCTGAAGGATTGCCTTTAAAAGTAAAAATTCCTCAGAATAAAACTATGAAATGTATGTTTCCGGCCAAGTTTAGGCCTGTAGATGCTGATACAGTGCCTTGCAAAAGTATTCAGCTCCCTTGAATTTTTCAATCTTTTCCCACATTTTAGGCTGCAAACATAAAGATAAAAAATTTTATGTTATGGTGAAGAATCAACAAGTGGGACACAATTGTGAAGTTGAATGAAATTTATTGCTTATTTTAAACTTTAAAAAAAAAAAAAAATAACTGAAAAGTGGGGTGTGCAATATTATTCATCCCCTTTAAGTTACATAGGTTGAAAAAAGACCTAAGTTCATCTAGTTCAACCTTCCTCCACCAATTCTACATTTTGTTCCTAAGTCACTTATAACCAACAATGTTGTGTTGTGAGGAAATCATCCAGCCCTTTTTTAAAAGCTGTTATAGTGTCTGCCATTACTACCTCTTGTGGTCGGCATTCCACAGTCTGACTGCTCTAACTGTAAAGAACCCTTTTCTATTTAGCTGTCGGAATCGCTTTTTTTCTATTCGCAGTGTATGCCCCCTGGTCCTTAGAACTGTCTTTGGAAGAAATAAGTCATGTGCCAGTCCTTTATATTGACCACACATGTATTTATAGATATAAATGAGATCTTCTCTAAGAGGTCTTTTTTCTAAGCTAAACATATCTAACTTTTTCAACCTCTCATCATACGGGAGGCCTTCCATTCCTTGTAGTAGTCTAGTTAGCCGCCTTTGAACTGATTCTAACTTCTGTATGTCCTTCTTAAAATGCGGAGCCCAAAACTGGATCCCATAGTCCAGATGTTAATACTTTGTAGCGCCCCTTTTTGCTGTGATTACAGCTGCAAGTTGCTTGGGGTATGTGTCTATCAGTTTTGCACATAGAGACTGAAATTCTTGCCCATTCTTCCTTTGCAAACAGTTCGAGCTGAGTGAGGTTGGATGGAGGCGTTTGTGAACAGCAGTTTTCAGCTCTTTCCACAGATTCTCGATTGGGTTCAGGTCTGGACTGTGACTTGGCCATTCTAACACCTGGATACGTTTATTTGTGAACCATTCCATTGTAGATTTTGCTTTATGTTTGTGATCATTGTCTTGTTGGAAGACAAATCTCCATCCTAGTCTTAGGTCTTTTGCAGACTCCAACAGGTTTTCTTCAAGAATGGTCCTGCATTTGGCTCCATCCATCTTCCCATCAATTTTAACCATCTTCCCTGTCCCTGCTGAAGAAAAGCAGGCCCAAACCATGATGCTGCCACCGCCATGTTTGACAGTGGGAATGGTGTGTTCAGGGTGATGAGCTGTGTTGCTTTTACACCAAACATATCGTTTGGCATTGTGCCCAAAAAGTTTGATTTTGGTTTCATCTGAGCAGAGCACCTTCTTCCACATGTATGTTGTGTTTCCCAGGTGGCTTGTGGCAAACTTTAAACAACACCTTTTATGGATATCTTTGAGAAATGGCTTTCTCCTTGCCACTCTTCCATAAAGGCCAGATTTGTGCAGTGTACGACTGATTGTTGTCCTATGGACAGACTCTCCCACCTCAGCTGTAGATCTCTGCAGTTCATCCAGAGGGATCATGGGCCTCTTGGCTGCATCTCTGATCAGTCTTCTCCTTGTTTGAGATGAAAGTTTGGATGGACGGCCGGGTCTTGGTAGATTTGCAGTGGTATGATACTCCTTCCATTTCAATATGATCGTTTGCACAGTGCTCCTTGGGATGTTTAAAGTTTTGCAAATCTTTTTGTGACCAAATCCGTCTTTAAACTTCTCCACAACAGTATCACGGACCTGCCTGTTGTGTTCCTTGGTCTTCATGATGCTGTCTGCGCTTTAAAGAGAACCCTGAGACTATCACAGAGCAGGTGCATTTATACCGAGACTAGATTACACACAGGTGGCTTATATTTATCATTATCAGTCTTTTAGGACAACATTAGATCATTCAGAGATCCTCAATGAACTTCTGGAGGGAGTTTGCTGCACTGAAAGTAAAGGGGACGAATAATATTGCACCCCCCACTTCTCATTTATTTTTTTAAAAAGTTTAAAATAAGCAATACATTTCGTACAACTTCACTATGGTGTCCCACTTGTTGATGATTCTTCACCATAACATTAAAATTTTTATCTTTATGTATAAGCCTGAAATGTGGGAAAAGGTTGAAAATTTCAAAGGAGCCGAATACTTTAGCAAGGCACTGTAAGTGGCAGATCATGCAAGGGATCTTTGGCCCCAATCACCATATTACTAGAATTGTTTTGATGGATGTAAAATATTGAAATAATCTAATTTTAGACCCTTTTGGCTCTGTGTTGGATGGCAGAGAAAAAAAGAGTAGTACTAGCAAAACTAAAGCCCTATGGGTGGTAATACATATTTCGATCCTTAGCCAGTACACTTCACTTCCTCCCAGTGCCTCGGGGCTTCATTCCTGCAAGTTAAAGTGATGATTTCCAATCTGAGGTTCTAATGCAGAGCTAATAGGTAAGAACAGCAGGAGGATGTCTTTGAAGATGAAGCCTATGTGAATAAATTCTTAATGAAGTGTAGATAAAAGGACCATAAAAGATGTTTTAGATACCAGGGAAAATATTTGCCTGGACCTATTATAGAGTAATACCAGGAAAACAATTTAGGAAAACACATTGCAATCTTATATGATGTTACATTTACTATTGTGGAATTAATATAAATAAATGGGTTAAGTAGGAAAACCCATTATCATTCATTGTTGACTGATTTTAAGTATAAAGTGGAAATCAAAGGCAAGTATGAACAGAGCCACGGTCTAATAGCGTAGGGCACATTTTGATGTAATTCATATTTCCACCACCTTATTTTGGTCTTGTTAATCTCTCAACGATCAGCTATTATTAGCTCCAGCAGAGGCCGGATGAAAATATTTAATGCGTATCAGTCGCAGCTGATAACCGCAGATCAGCTTCTATTCATTTAGTACCGGTACTGAACTGCAGTTCTCAGAGTGGCTGCTAAACATTAAAGCTGTGCTGTTCTGCTCCATTCATTGTTTACATAGGGCTGCCGCCCAAGGCAGCTGAGCGGTGCAGGTGTTAGGTGTTGGAGCCCCATCGGGACCGATTCTAGCTTTCCTGCTGAATAGGGCGAAAATTAAAATGGCACCCCTTCCTTCCCATCTAAAAAAAAGAGGGACGCTCCTTGAGGGGCTCTTGATGATTCACAGTTTGGGCCAACAAGATGGTTTCGCAGACGATCCAATCCATGCACTCTCTAAGGCCTCTTTCACACGTCCATGAAAATCACGCACGTTTTTCACAGACGTGTCAAAGGTGCGTATTGCCCCCTGTGAGCCGTGTTTATGGCACACGTGTGTTCTCCGTGTGTTATCCGTGATAACACATGGAGAATGGGGACTTTCTACTCACCTGTCACTGGCGTTGCTGTCCGTGGTGCTGATCTTTGGTCTCCGGTCCCTCCGACTTCCCGTTGCTGCTGGTTCTGGCCGCAGTGAAGTGAATATGTAATGAACATAATGAGCGGCGGTCGGAAGCAAGTGACAGCAACGGCAGAGACAGCAGGGCAGGAGAAGGTGAGTAAAGTTTTTTTTTTTCTCGCAGACACATGTGTTTTCTCCGGTACGTGTCACATGGAACACATCCGTGTGGTCCGTTTGAGTTTCGTGTGACATCCGTGATGCCGGAGAAAAACGGACATATCTACGTGTGGAGCACACGGGCACACGTATGCTCCACACGGTCCATGGTAGAATACGCACGTGAGCGCAGACCCATTGATTTTAATGGGTCTACGTGTGCCCGTGTCTCCGGTACGTGAGGAAATGGACCAAACACGTACCGGAGACACAGACGTGTGAAAGAGGCCTAATGCTGCATTATATGAGGCAGATTTCATTATGTAGCAGAGGAGTGCAGCTGTATTCAAGCACTTACAAGCTCTACAGATAAGATCTTGTAAGCGTTGCATTTCTTTCAAAGAGATTTACCACTTCTGATAGACTATAAAAGTGGCCATCAACAATGCAACAGAGAGGATTTTTTTTATAAGAGGTAAACTATACAGGTGCTTGTTTTTCCAGGCACTTTTTCATTTTACCCATAGATGAAGATGAGACAACCCATTTAATATCAGCAGTGAGTAAATTGTAGACAAACCAACACTGAATAAACTAAAAATGTACACCAGGAGAAAATGTGCCACACAACTATGGATGAATAAACCAGATACATAAATATATAACAGCAGTGGAATGAAGTAATACCAGCAATGAATAAACTATACACATAAATACAGATCAGCAATAAGAAATATGTATACATAACATAAGTATATACTGACATATCTGTATCCACATCCTGGTTTCTTAACATAGTTACGATAATTTGCAGTAATCATCCATCATATGCCATTTGCATTTAAAAGGAATCTGTCACCAAGTTTTTGTTCCCCCATTTGAGAGCAGCATCATGTAGAGACAGAGACCCTGATTCCAGCGATGTGTCACTTACTGAGCTGTTTGCTGTCATTTTGATATAATCAATGTTTTCTCTGCTGCAGATCTAGCAGTTATACAGAGCTCATGAATATGCTGGACTACCTGGCAGCACGCCAAGTAGTCCTGTAATAATAATCTACTGCTGATTAAACAGTGATTTTATCAAAACTACAATAAGCATCCCAGTAAGTGACACATCGCTGGAATCAGGGTCTCTGCCCCTACATTATGCTGCTTTCAGATTAGGTAGCAAAAACCTGGTGGCACATTCCCTTTAACAATCTTCTTCCATTCTCCCCCTTCACTGTTGGTAAAGTAAGGCCCCACATTAAGTGATATAATATTCACATCCCATACTAATTTGGTTTGCAATCCACAAATAGAGGCAGGTAGTTATTAATGGTGACTAGTTGAAGACACAACAAGCCTCATAGGAATCAGTGTGTGCCTAAAAAAGACACCGTCAGCAGCGCAACACAAAGAGTGCAACTTGCTGTCATGCTGTGTTCAGGACCACACTCGTGGGGTGGCATGGCGTCTTTGGACTCTGTTGACATTGCAGAGTCCAACAGGCAACCTGATCTCTTAGTTGCTCAGCCTCAGCCGGGCATCGGCTGAGTCTTTTCCACTGCTTTCCTTACCTGCAGGAGTTAATTCCTGTGGAGTGGTGTGCGGCTCCTTGAGACTTAGGTTGCTAATGCCGATTCAGCTGTCTCCTCCGTATTTAAGGCTGGGGAGTCTGTTTGTTGCTGCCGATAATAGGTACAGCTTATGCTTCTGTGATTCCGATCTTTGTAGCTAACCTATTGTTGGTGACCAGTTGTTTGCTGGTTGAGTGGTGTTGAAGTTTCTCCTCTGTGTGTTTACTTCCTTCCTTATGCTTTATTCCCTGCCATACTCATATAGTCTCTCCTTTGTGTTTGTGTACTGTGTGTATGAGTTTTGTTTTTTTACTCTGTCCGTGTAATTTTGTGGGTTATATTATAGTGTGTCCAGCCCACCCCAAGGGTGGGGGAGAGGGGGAGTAAGAACAGGGCTTGGACAGGAGTCAGGGGCACGCTGGGTGCTCAGACCTGGCTACCATCAAGCGTACCTCTGAGATAAGGGACAGTGCAGGGACCCCAGTCTGAGGGCCAGTATAGGTGTCCCTATTTAGTCATTTTATACCCCTTGATAGATGCACAACACAGGGTCCGTCTGAGATCAATCAGATTATATTCGGTGGAGCTCACTGTGATAAGTTGAAGTGTCCCATCTGTATAAAACTGTAACTGGGTGAAAACGAAGATCTGCGCTGAGACTCTGCGTCTCAGTCTTAAGCGGGCTTTACACACTGCGATCGTACCCGCCCCCGTCGGTTGTGCGACACGGGCATATCGCTGCCTGTGTCGCACAACCTCGCTTACACCCGTTACACGGACTTACCTGCCCTGCGACGTCGCTCTGGCCGGCGAACCGCCTCCTTCCTAAGGGGGCAGGTCGTGCGGCGTCACAGCGACGTCACACGGCAGGCGGCCAATAGAACCGGAGGGGCGGAGATGATCGGGTCGTAAACATCCTGCCCACCTCCTTCCTTCCGCATTGCCGATGAAGGCAGGTAAGGAGATGTTCCTCGCTCCTGCGGTGTCACACATAGCGATGTGTGCTGCCGCAGGAACGAGGAACAACATCGCTAACATCCTGAAAACGATTTTTTGTTTCAGGACAACCTCTGCACGGCAAAAGATTTTGCCCTCTTTTGCGATTGTTTAAGATCGCTCTTAAGTGTTACACGCTGCGATCTCGTTAATGACGCCGGATGTGCGTCACAAACAACGTGACCCCGACGATAATTCATTAACGATATCGTAGCGTGTAAAGTCCGCTTTAGTGTCGAGAGACATCTCAGACCGTCGCCTAAGGCATCTCGCTCATCTCATCTCAGGACAGGTGTGGCCCTGACTCCTACAATTGGATATTACTGACCTATGCTATGGACAATGAACAGTTTTCGTACACAATGTTTAACGAACTTATGAAAACAAGAATATACTGTGTAAAATTATTCCAGTAAACAATGCAAAAAAAAAACCTCCTCATGGCACAGTCTTGTGATATTGAAATGAAAGAGTATATCAGAATCTAATATATATATATGCCTTGGATGGTCCGTCTGTGAAAGTGAACACCTTTCTCTCTGCTCTTCTCTTATTTCAGTCTGTATACGGTGTATCAGAGGACTCTCAGTCACAAAGCCCAGTGCACATGGCTTCCCATGTGGTTAGAAAAACGACAAAAGATGACTTGCGAAAACAGGTTAGTACATTTGTAAATGGATCTCTTTTAATGAAATTTTCCTAGACAAGATATTTATTACTCATGTACAAGGCCACCACCTCTGGGACCACAAACCAATCCCTGCAGTGGGGGTCCTGTGTCCTCTTGTAATGTGTTTAGGAGCTTAAATTAAATGGTGGCCAAGCTTGTTCATTGCTGACCCAATTCTATTGGGATAAGGGAAGGGAAGGTAAGTGGCTGATTCTGTCAGTGGGAATCCCAGCAATAGGTGGGGGGTATCAGTAATACATTTATTACCAATGCTGTTAATAGGTAATAATTGTCTTCTGGGTAAATCTATTTAAACTGTGACCTCTGTTTTATTCCCTGCATACAATTTTATGTTCTTAAAGGGAGTTTTTCATGCCAAAAATGCATCTTAAACTACTGTACAGTGATCTAGGGAACTCCGCCCTATAAAAATCATACTTGCACAGTACTAGATAGTGGTACAGTGCCTCAGAAAAGAACTTTTAATTGAAATGCAAATGAGAGGTCTTCAGTTCACCCTTGGTGTCGCCAAGTGCTTGGTGCAGCATTAGGCTATGTGCACACGCTGCGTTTTTATGACGCTGTGGTTTTGTGCATTTTTGGCCGCTAAAAACGCACAAAAACGCACCCGCGGCAAAAAATGCACGCGTTTTTACCGCGATTTGGTGCATTTTTGGCTGCGTTTTGCTGCGTTTTTTATCTGTGTGTTTTTCTGCATTTTTCCAATGCATTGCATGGGGGGAAAATGCAGAAAAACGCAGGAAAGAATTGACATGTCCATTTTTTTTTTTTTTAAGCTAAAAAACGCAGCTTAAAAAAAAGTTGTGTACGGACAGCAAAAATGAAAACTCATAGACTTTGCTGGGGAAGCAAAGTCATGCAGTTTTGAGGCCAAAAACGCACCCGAAAAACGCGCAAAAACGCCGCGAAAAACGCACTGTGTGCACATAGCCTTAGACCCCCTCATTTTGCATGTTGAGAACCGCCCCACACACACACACACACACACACACACTTTTGATTAACAGCTTTTGCTGCCCAAACCAAACACTGCCCCCTTGTGTTGCCTTTCTCACCTATATCCCCTGTATCAGGTTGTTTAAAATTAATTTTGGTGATGACAGCCTCTCTTTTAATTAATGTTGTTCTGATACCTTTAACATTTGTGATTTGATTTATGTTTATACTTGAGCAGAAATACCTAAGAAAATAAATCAAACTGATGACTGACACCGGCACAGAGTGGTGGGTGGGGAAAGGGGTGAATATATATTTTGTATTAACAGCAGGCGCAAGATTACAAATTTTCCAGGGCTTTCAACAACACAATAGGGCAACTGTCATGCGCTGTTCGGATCCGCACACGCGGATTGCTACTATGGTGTCGGACTCTGTTCACATTGGAGAGTCCGACAGGCAACCTGGTCTCTCCTAAGTGCTCAGCTTTGCTAGGCATTGGCTGAGTTGTTTCACTACTCCCAGCCATGCAGGAAGGAGTTAAGTCTTTTTGGAGCAGTGTGCAACTCTTTTGAGAGCCAGGTTGCTAATTACCATCCCTAGCTGGTCTCTTCCTATTTAAGGCTGGGAAGTGTAGTAGGAGATCGCCAAACATAGCTTCAGCATAGCTCCAGCGGTCCCAGTCTCAGTGGTTATTCCATTCATGGTGAACTACAGTTGCTATTCTTCGTGGTGTGAACATTCTTCTGTTGTGAATGTATTCACTTTCCGTTTCTTTATTCCCCTGTACACATATTGTCTCCCCATTGTGCAGTGTGTACGCGGTTTCGTTCCCTTTTGTCCGTGTCTTTTCTGTGGGGTTTTGTTATTGGGTTTCCACCACGCTCCCAAGGTGAGGGAAGTAAGATCAGAGCTCGGACAAGTGTCAGGGAGTCAGGGTCACTCTGGGGGCTCAGACCCGGCTACCATCAAGCTTACATCCAAGATAAGGGACAGCGCAAGATCTCTAGTCTGAGGGCCAGCTGAGGAGCCCCTGTTCCATCACTACATACCCCGTGACAGCAACACACAGCATCCAAAGTTATGTATCCTGAAAGGGCTGACCAAATCCTATTTCAGTATACTATTAGTATTATGAATCACAGTTCGGACTTATTTTTGGAGTAGGGCTTATAATTTGAGCACACTCCAAAAAGGCTGAAAAATCGTGCCAGGGCTAATTGTCGGGGTTGGTCTTATATTCAGGGGAAATACAGTAGTTCTTAAATAAACAATATGTAGTGCACTCGTACAATCATCTGAATGGCCAAAATCAGAGGAGAAACAAAGTAACAAGTAGAAAAAAAAGACTGCAACTTTAATTATGTTGATGTATCATTTTTTTTAAATGAATTAACATGAAATTTGTGTTTGTTTGTTTGTTATAGATAGATTTTCTGAATGTTCAGATAGATCGACATTGTTTAAAGATGTCCAAAGTAGCTGATAGGTAAGTTCGTTGTGCATTTTTTTCAAAAGTTAGTTACAAATCTTATTTATGACAGAATAGGAAAACTACACAATGGATACTTAATACTATGCTTTCTTAAAAACTTTTTAACATTTTTGCAGCACATACATGTTAGTTGCATCTCTTTGCTCTCAGGAGTAATGTTTTTATTTACTATTCTTTAAAGGTAACTTGTCATCTGTTTTTCCGAATGCTAAACGATTTGTGCCACCTAATCAGCATCCTAACCACTTGCCCCTTACAAAGCAGTCCAATGCTTGGAGTTTAAACACTTAAAGGGAACCTGTCAGATCCAATATGCACCCAGAACCATGAGCAGTTCTGGGTGCATATTGCTAATCCCTGCCTAACTGTCCCAGCCTATAGTAGCATAGATAAAGAGGTCTTTTGAAAAAGTATTTCTAAAGATCCTTTATGATATGCTAATGAGCACAAGGACTAGTCTCAAAGGAGTTATTTCCCCCGATTTGTCCGCCTTCTTAGCATGTTAGTACGCTCACGCTTAGGGCATGCTAACATGCTATTCAATGCCCTGCATCATCGGCGGTGACGTACATACCTGTACCCGTTGTCACCGCCTTAGCCCCCGGGTTTAGGGTCAGTGCCCATGATCAGAAGTCACCACACTTCTGGTCATGTGCACCAGACCTCTCTGAAGCCGGGACGCGTACATCCGGCTTCATAGTGTGCATGACTGGAAGTGCCTGGACTGCTGATCATGCGCACTGACCTTAAAGCCGACGTCTGAGGCTGTGATAGCAGACACAGGTACGTGCGTCACCGCTGATGACACTGAGCAATGGGCATTGAATAGCATGTAAGCATGCCCCTGTGGGAGTGCTAACATGCTAAGAAGGCGGACTAGTCCCCTCGCTCATTAGCATATCATAAAGGATCTTCAGAAATACTTTTTATAAAGATCACTTTATCTATGCTGCTAGATGCTGAGACAGCTAGGCAGGTATTTGCAATATGCACCCAGAACTGCTCGTGGTTCTGGGTGCATATTGCACCTGACAGGTTCCCTTTTATAATACATCTTTATATGGATTTCATGTTGGGTGTAGTTTCCAAAGTGCTATCGGCTCAGGGGAATTTTTCCTGTATTAATACCACAAGGGCTCTGTCAGTGCTCAAAAACATTTCCAGCTATCATTCTCCATTCCAAAAACAAAATGGCACCTCATCCTTTCTGCTTGCTCAAACATCACATCACAATATTAGGTGTTGGCATCTTCAGAAGATATTAAAAAGTTTCATTGTTTTTTTTTCTTACATCTTGTGAAAATTAAAAACGTGAAGCAAAACAACATTTTATTAGAAAAAAAATTATTTTTAGTTTACACAGCTCAATTTCTATACATTTTTCATGGCCTAATTGTTATACATTCTCTGGGTTCAAAATACTCACTGTAAGGGTGGCTTTACACGCTGCGACATCGCTAGCCGATGCTAGCGATGGCGAACGTGATAGCACCCGCCCCTATCGTTATGCCGATATTTGAAGATCGCTGCCGTAGCGCACATTATCGCTATGGCAGCATCCCACGTACTTACCTGCTCGCCGACGTTGCTGTGACCGGCGAAGCGCCTCCTTTCTAAGGGGGAGGTTCGCTCGGCGTCACAGCGACGTCACTAAGCGGCCGCCCAATCAAAGCGAAGGGGCGAAGATGAGCGGGACGAACATCCCGCCCACCTTCTTCCTTCCTCGTTGCTGGCGTGTGGTAGGTAAGGAGAGGTTCCTCGTTCCTGCGGCGTCACACGTAGCGATGTGTGCTGCCGCAGGGACGAGGATCAACTTCGCCCAAGCGAATTGAGAGAGGACCCCCATGTCAACGAGGAGCGATTTTGGACGTTTTTGCAATGATCCAAAATTGCTCCTAGGAGTCACACACAACGAGATCACTACAGCGGCCGGATGTGCGTCACAAAATCCGTGACCCCAACGAGATCGCTGTAGCGATCTCGTAGCGTGTAAAGCCCGCTTAACCCTAAGTGAATTATTTTTGGGAGTTTATTTTCAGAAATTAGATCACTTTAGAAATTGGTTTGCTGTTGCTTTTTTGGTACCTTAGAGGCTGAAAAAAATTCAAACAAATCTGTGCTCCAAAAGTCAAAAGTGCCTCTTTCCTTCCAAGCCCTTTGAATGCTTCTATCACTACCACGGTCGTACATCTCGGTGATTATGACACGGCTGCGTAGGTGATTAGTAATTTGACAATACATTACAGTACTAAAGAAATCGTAGGTTAAAGATGCCTCAGGTGTCTAAAAAAAGAAAGCTAAAAATATTTTTTAGAAAGTCATAAAGAAGCCTTTACAACTCCATCCCTGGAAAAACTAAAAAGTTGTTTAACCATTTTTTTTAAAGTAAAAGCAGTCAAATCTAGAATATATATATTCTATAAGAGTGTGCAAAGCAGTAATCAAAGCAAAAGGTGGCTACTTTGAAGAACCTAGAATATAAGACATATTTTCAGTTGTTTCACAATTTTTTGTTAAGTATTTCATTCCACTCCACATGTGTTAATTCATAGTTTTGATGCCTTCAATGTGACTCTACAATTTTCAGGGTCATGAAACTAAAGACAACTTTTTGAATGAGAAGGTGTGTCCAAACTTTTGGTCTGTACTGTGTGTGTGTGTGTGTGTGTGTGTGTATGTATATGTATGTATATATACATACATACATACATACATACATACATACATACACTTTTGTTTTTGCTCCATTTTTCTTAAGCTGAACTCAAGGATCTAATACTTTTTCTATGTACGCAAAAGGCCTTTTTCTCTCAAATATTGTTCACAAATTTGCCTAAAAGCCACTTTACACACTGCGATATCGGTACCGTTATCGCTAGTGTGGGTACCCGCCCCCATCTGTTGTGCGACACGGGCAAATCTCTGCCCATGGCGCACAGCATCGCCCAGAGTAGTCACACATACTTACCTGCCCAGCGACGTCGCTGTGACCGGCGAACCGCCTCCTTTCTAAGGGGGCGGTCCGTGCGGTGTCACAGCGACGTCACAGCAGCGTCACTGAACCGCCGCCCAATAGCAGCGGAGGGGCGGAGATGAGCGGGACGTAACATCCCGCCTACCTCCTTCCTTCCGCATTTTGGTCGGGAGGCAGGTAGGGGAGCTTCCTCGTTCCTGCGGCGTCACACGGAGCGATGTGTGCTGCCGCAGGAACGAGGAACAACTTCGTTACTGTTGCAGTAACGATAATCGAGAATGGACTCCCATGTCACCGATGAGCGATTTTGCACGTTTTTGCAACGTTGCAAAATCGCTCATAGGTGTCACACGCAACGGCATCGCTAATGTGGCCGGATGTGCGTCACAAATTCCGTGACCCCAACGAGATCGCATTAGCGATGTCGTAGTATGTAAAGCCCCCTTTAGTCTGTGTTAGTGATCACTTCTCTGCCGAGATAATCCCTGCACCTGACACATGTGGCATATCAACATGCTGATTGGACAGCATGATTATTGTACAGGTGTGCCTTAGGCTGGCCAGAATAAAAGGCCACTCTCAAATGTGCAGTTTTTCAGTTTGGGGAGGGGGAGTCCGGGAGTGCCAGAAAACCAGTCAATGTCTGATGAGACCACCATTTGTTCATGAGCAGCCTTCTAAATCTAGAAGTGTCCCCAATTTCCATGGTGCTTAGGGCTGTCAGGGCTGATAAGTTATACTCTGCTCCCTACTCTCTATTTGGGCAGTTTACACATAACTGTTTACTTAGGATGTAATAGTTGTTAACATGAAGAACATTATTTTCTGTCTCCTGCAGCTTTATTGCTTTTTCCGAACAATACACAGAGTATGATCCTTTCCTTACCGCTCCTGACCCTTCCAATCCTTGGATAAGCGATGACACAACTTTCTGGGATTTAGAAATGAGGTAAATATTTCAAGCCTATTATTACAGTGTGTTGCTTAGATTTCCTGTGAGTTCAGATTAGTGTGATTTCTATATTGTTACGCTAACCAGCGTCCTTCCATCCCTTATGAGGATGTAGCTAAGAGTATAAATAGCCCTTTTTCATAATGTTGTGCTTTCAGGGCATTCTTTTTTTAAATTGTAACCTTTATTAAAGTTTTTCATTGTTAACAAAAAATATGCTTCAAATATACAAGATAAGTTTGTAAATATCTATGAAAATATAAGAAACCAGTTTAATGGAAAAATTGAATTAAACAATATAATATCCAAATGACAGGATATGTTTTAAATTCTGTCTTGACCAATTCTGGCGCACTGATGTGCAGAGCTCCCCTGAAGGAAGATTGAAATTATTATCATTATTACTGTACTAGTAAAATATTTAGAATCATATCCTTGCATTGTAATTAGAGTTCATGCACAATCTAAATGTTGCATGAACAAATGCTACAATATTCACATTTAAAAAGGGGTTATCCGGATTTAATTTTATATTTTATCTACCTTTAACCTTCCTGTTCTACTCAGTGCCAGGTCAGAGCAGTCACAGCCTACTCTTGCCATCAATTCTGCCTTTTCCGGTCTACTCTGGTGCTGGGTGTGACTGCCGACATCATGCTGCTTGACAGCAAGCTCTCTGTAGTTAGGTAGCAGGAAGCCGGCTGTCAATCTGCATGATGGCCGCAGTTACACCCCATCAACGGAGCAGAGCAGAAGAGAAGCAGTTGTTCTATCGATGTGATGTCAGCAGAAACTGAAGAAACTGCCGGCAGAGATTTGTGCCAGACAGGACAGGCAGGTAGATTGCAAACATCTGCTTAGTTTGTTGGCCAAAAGTAATAAACTAGGCCTGGACAGTCCCCTTAAAGGGAACCTGTCAGGTGCAATATGCATTCAGAGCCATGAGCAGTTCTGGGTACATATTGGTAATCCCTGCCTAACCGTCCCTGTATACACTAGCACAGATAAAGAGATCTTTAGAAAAAGTATTTCTAAAGATCCTTTATGATATGCTAATGAGCTCAGTGACTAGTCACAAGGGTGTTCATTCCTGCTCTCATTCTGCCTCTTAGCATGGTAGCACGCCCACAGGGAAGAGTTAACAGGCTATTCAATGCAGCATCACCAGCGGTGACGCGTGTACTTGTGCCCACTGTCACCACTGATCAGAATTCCCTGCACTTCCAGTCATGTGCACTAGACCTCTTTAAAGCTGGGTTGCAAACACCCGGGTTCACACTGCGCCTGGCAGAAAGTGCCAGGCATTCTGATCAGTGGTGACAGCAGACACAGGTACGTGCGCCACCACTGATGAATGTGAGCAATGGGCATTGAATAGCATATTAGCACGCCCCTGTAGGCCCATTTGGACGTGCTAATATGCTTTGAGGGCGGAATGAGCGCAGAAACTAACACCCTTGTGACTAGTCCCTACGCTCATTAGCATCGTAAAAAATCTTTAGAAATACTTTTTCTCAAGATCTCTTTATGTATGCTACTAGATACAGGGACAGTTAGGCAGGGTTTAGCAATATGCACCCAGAACTGCTTGTGGTTCTGGGTCCATATTGCACCTGCCAGGTTCCCTTTAAGTTTTCAATACTGTTTCCATCTCTGAAGTAGAAATGAGCAAAAATACATTGTGAAGTTTCAATGTGTAACTACAATCCATGTCTACTTGCTTGTCCTTAAAAGCAAAGAGCCGACCCAGCAGCGTGTGAAGAGGTGGGGTTTCTCCATGGATGAAATGCTGAAAGACCCAGTAGGACGAGAGCAGTTTCTTCGCTTTGTGGAGTCAGAGTTCAGTTCTGAAAACCTCAGGTTAGTGAATCAATCTTTATTCCTGACCATGCATGGTGAGATTAATAACAGTGGTCTAAGTGGTATAAGACCTAACCGAGCTCCACACTGTCCTCGATAGAAATTCCTCAAAGAAGCAAAGACTGGATATCACTGCACGAACGTGGAAAGAACCAGACAATATGATAAGATGGTGATTTTTATCGTCGCCTCGTTTCTGTGAGCAATTTCTCCTTCTTCAGGACAAAAATCACATGTAACAACAGTTGCTATATGTGATTTTTGTTCTGAAGAAGGAGAAAATGCTCTCAGAAACGCATCAACAACAAAAATCATCATCTTGCCTGGATATTTCCCTGCTCGCACAGCGATATCTCGTCTTTACTTCTTTGAGGAATACCACTACCCCCAGGGATGCCGCAGCAGTCGTTTTTACCTTCTCAGTAGCTGGGCTGTTCACAACTGCCTCAGGTGAGCCTGTTTTGTCTCTACACATTATCCACTATCCCCAGAAATGGCCCTATTTGTGTTAAGCCCCCGTCACACATAGCGAGATTGCTGAAACATCACAGGTTTTGTGACGTATCAGCGAGCTTGCGAGCGATATTGCTGTGTGTGACAAGCAGCAGCGAGTGGGCCCCTGCTGCGAGCTCGCTGATCGTGACAAAATGATCAGGACCATTTTTTGCTCGTTGGTCTCCCGCTGTGCAGCACGCATCGGCATGTTTGACGTCGGGAGACCAATGAGCGCCGGTTCTGAGTGTGCAGGGAGCCGTCGTTACACGGATCGCTGGTTGCTGATGGCTGGTAGCTGTGGAGATCTGCCTGATTGACCACTCAACAGCGACCATATAGCGACATTCCAGCGATCACTGCCAGGTCGGATCGCTGGTGGGATCGCTGGTAAGTCGCTATGTGTAACAGGACCCTTAGGGGTACTTTGCACGCTGCGACATCGCAAGCCGATGCTTGCGATGCCGAGCGCGATAGTCCCCGCCCCCGTCGTACATGCAATATCTTTTGATCACTGCCGTAGCGAACATTATCGCTACAGCAGCTTCACATGCACTCACCTGCCCTGCGACGTCGCTCTGGCCGGCAACCCACCTCCTTCCTAAGGGGGCGGGTTGTGCGGCGTCACAGCGACGTCACACGGCAGGTGGCCAATAGAAGCGGAGGGGCGGAGATGAGCGGGACGTAAACATCCCGCCCACCTCCGTCCTTCCGCATAGCCGGCGTGAGCCTCATACACAGCGATGTGTGCTGCCGCAGGAGCGAGGAACAACATCGTACCGTCGCTGCAGCTCCATTATAGAAATGTCGGACACTACACCGATGATACGATTACGACGCTTTTGCGCTCGTTAATCGTATCATAAAGGATTTACACACTACGATATCGACTGCGACGCCGGATGTGCGTCACTTTCGATTTGACCCCACCGACATCGCACCTGCGATATCGTAGTGTGCAAAGCCCGTCTTAAGGGGGTTTACACGCTACGACATCGCTAATGCGAACTCGTTGGGGTCACGGAATTGGAGACGCACATCCGACCGCATTAGCGATGCCGTTGCATGTGACACCTATGAGCGATTTTGCATCGTTGCAAAAACGTGCAAAATCGCTCATCGGTGGCATGGGGGTCCATTCTCAAAAATCGTTACTGCAGCAGTAACGAAGTTGTTCCTCGTTCCTGCGGCAGCACACATCGCTCCGTGTGACACCGCAGGAACGTGGAAGCTCTCCTTACCTGCCTCCCGGCCGCTATGCAGAAGGAAGGAGGTGGGCGGGATGTTCGTCTCGCTCATCTCCGCCCCTCCGCTTCTATTGGGTGGCCGCTCAGTGATGCAGCTGTGACGTCGCTGTGATGCTGAACGAACCGCCCCCTTAGAAAGGAGGCGGTTCGCCGGTCACAGCGACGTCGCCGGGCAGGTAAGTATGTGTGACATGTCTGGGCGATGTTGTGCGGCACGGGCAGCGATTTGCCTGTGTCGCACAACAGATGTGGGCGGGTACCCACGCTAGCGATATCGGTACCGATATCGCAGCGTGTAAAGCGGCCTTTAGTCTTTACTTCCCAGTTTATTGCTTTCTCAAAAGAAATTCAGGAAACGTAAACAAAAAATGTCTTAGAATAATCATTTAACACTAGAACTACCGAGGTAGTCATTTTGACTACTTTGCACTATGTATTTCTATATAGGTGTCACGAGTCCAGTAGTTCTAGT